>NC_060119.1:46729040-46864040 GCF_021461395.2 Schistocerca americana
CACAGGCTCTTTTCTCGTCACTGACTTGCTGGTCCCACAAATATTAATAACCTTGAATCGATTTTATCTTCTGTACTGCTTCTGTGTCTTTTTCTTATCTGATAGTGCTTCTTCAATATCGTCCACTAATTTATCGTAAGATTCTTTTGTCGTAACATTGTAGTGCCGTGTTCTTGAATTTGTAAAATCCTTCTCACAAATCCTTCTTTCCATCGACTTTCTTCTTTTAAATGTGCCATGATAAATACGTACAAACTGATCTGTACGTGCTTAACCCCTCTACGGTGTTGTTTGTTGTGGCGAAAAGCGCCCAGTGGTGGGCTATTGTCGGTCGCTGCAGCGTTGCTCGACGGGTGGTGGTGAGGGGGGGGGGGGGGGGGGGGGTGTTTTGGCGCCTGGAACTGTTCGTGTTGGCGCCTTCTTGGTTTCACTATATGGAATGTGTTTGGATGTATGATCAAAATTCCTATAAATATTACGTTGCACAATACAAAAAAGCTATTTTTATTGCAATCAACACGTAGTTGCTCTTAATTTTAATATTTGCCCCTAAATAAATTTACTGAAAGCTAGTTCTGTCTAGTTTAGTTAGGAAGCGTTCTTACTAGTTGAAACTAGTTGATACTGATAGCCTTAGTTACAACTAAAATTTACTGCTGGTGAAAAGCGAAATCCAGTTACAACAAGAATGAGATTTTCAGTCTGCAGCGGAATGTGCGCTGATATGAAACTTCCTGGCAGATTAAAACTGTGTGCCGGACCGAGACTCGAACTCGGGAACTTTGCCTTTCGCAGGCAAGTGCTCTACCAATTGAGTCACCCAAGCACGACTCACGCCCCGTCCTCACGTCTCCTACCTTCCAAATTTTACGAAGCTCTTCTGCAAATCATGCAGGAGAGCTTTTGTAAAGTTTGGAAGGTAGGAGACGAGGTACTGGCAGAAGTAAAGCTGTGAGGACGGTGCGTGACTCGTGCTTGGGTAGCTCAGTTGGTAGAGCACTTGGCCGCGAAAGGCAATGGTCCCGAGTTCGAGTCTCGGTCCGGCACAGTTTTAATCTGCCAGGGAGTTTCAGTTAAAACTGGTTTTAACTAGGCAAAACAAGTTTTGATGAAGTGGCTCAGTAAATACTAGTTTTAACTAATAAGAACGGGTTCTAACTAAAAACGGGTTTGACTGGAAAAGATATCTTGTGGATTAGTGAAGTTCAGTGGCAGGAGGAACACGACTTCTGGTCACGTGAATACAGCGTGGTGGTTGTTGTTGTTGTTGTGGTCTTCAGTCCTGAGACTGGTTTGATGCAGCTCTCCATGCTACTCTATCCTGTGCAAGCTTCTTCACCTCCCAGTACCTACTTCAACCTACATCCTTCTGAATCTGCTTAGTGTATTCATCTCTTGGTCTCCCTCTACGATTTTTACCCACCCCACTGCCCTCCAATACTAAATTGGTGACCCCTCTTTGTCTCAGGACATGTCCTACCAACCGATCCCTTCTTCTAGTCAAGTTGTCCCACAAGCTCCTCTTCTCCCCAATTCTACTCAATACCTCCTCATTAGTTATGTGATCTACCCATCTAATCTTCAGCATTCTTCTGTAGCACCACATTTCGAAAGCTTCTATTCTCTTCTTGTCCAAACTATTTATCGTCCATGTTTCACTTCCATACATGGCTACACTCCATACAAATACTTTGAGAAACGACTTCCTGACACTTAAATCTATACTCGATGTTAACAAATTTCTCTTCTTCAGAAACTCTTTCCTTGCCATTGCCAGTCTACATTTTATATCCCCTCTACTTCGACCATCATCAGTTAATTTGCTCCCCAAATAGCAAAACTCCTTTGCTACTTTAAGTGTCTCATTTCCTAAACTAATTCCCTCAGCATCACCCAAATTAATTTCACTACATTCCATTAGCCTCGTTTTGCCTTTGTTGATGTACATCCTATACCCTCCTTTCAAGACACTGTCCATTCCATTCAACTGCTCTTCCAAGTCCTTTGCTGTCTCTGACAGAATTACAATGTCATCGGCGAACCTCAAAGTTTTTGTTTCTTCTCCATGGATTTTAATACCTACTCCGAACTTTCGTCTCCTTTATTGCTTGCTCAATATACAGACTGAATAACATCGGGGATAGGCTACAGCCCCGTCTCACTCCCTTCCCAACCACTGCTTCCCTTTCATACCCCTCGACTCATAACTGCCATCTGCTTTCTGTACAAATTGTAAATAGCCTTTCGCTCCCTGTATTTTACCCCTGCCACCTTCAGAATTTGAAAGAGTATTCCAATCAACATTGTCAAAAGCTTTCTCTAAGTCTACAAAAGCTAGAAACGTAGGTTTGTCTTTCCCTAATCTTTCTTCTAAGATAAGTCGTAGGGTCAGTATTCAATCACGTGTTCCAACGTTTCTACAGAATCCAAATTGATCTTCCCCGAGGTTGGCTTGTATCAGTTTTTCCATTCGTCTGTAAAGAATTCGCGTTAGTATTTTGCAGCTGTGGCTTATTAAACTGATAGTTCGGTAATTTTCACATCTGTCAACACCTGCTTTCTTTGGGATTGGAAATATTATATTCTTCTTGAAGTCTGAGGGTATTTCGCCTGTCTCGTACATCTTGCTCACCAGTTGGTAGAGTTTTGTCAGGACTGGCTCTCCCAAGGCTGTCAGTAGTTCTAATGGAATGTTGTCTACTCCAGTGACCTTGTTTCGACTCAGGTCTTTCAGTGCTCTGTCAAACTCTTCACGCTGTATCATATCTCCCATTTCATCTTCATCTACATCCTCTTCCATTTCCATGATATTGTCCTCAAGTACATCGCCCTTGTATAGACCCTCTATATACTCCTTCCACCTTTCTGCTTTCCCTTCTTTGCTTAGAACTGGGTTTCCATCAAAGCTCTTGATATTCATGCAAGTGGTTCTCCTTTCTACAAAGGTCTCTTATTTTCCAGTAGGCAGTGTCTGTCTTACCCCTAGTGAGATAAGCCTCTACATCCTTACATTTGTCCTCTAGCCATCCCTGCTTAGCCATTTTGCACTTCCTGTTGATCTCATTTTTGAGACGTTTGTATTCCTTTTTGCCTGCTTCATTTACTGCGTTTTTATAATTTCTCCTTTCATCAATTAAATTCAATATTTATTCCGTTGGCCAAGGATTTCTACTAGCCCTCGTCTTTTTACCTACTTGATCCTCTGCTGTCTTCACTACTTCATCCCTCAGAGCTACCCATTCTTCTTATACTCCAGGGTTCTTCCATGTATACCACCTTCTTTCATGATTCTTGAACCAAGTGTTAGCTATGATTGAGTTATGCTCTGCACAAAATTCTACCAGGCGGCTTCCTCTTTCATTTCTCTCCCCCAACCCATATTGACCTATGTTTCCTTCTCTCCCTTTTCCTACTCTCGAATTCCAGTCACCCATGACTATTAAATTTTCGTCTCCTTTCACTACCTGAGTAATTTCTTTTATCTCATCATACATTTCATCAATTTCTTCATCATCTGCAGAGCTAGTTGGCATATAAACTTGTACTACTGTAGTAGGCGTGGGCTTCGTGTCTATCTTGGCCATAATAATGCCTTCACTATGCTGTTTGTAGTAGCTTAACCGTACGCCTATTTTTTTTATTTATTATTAAACCTACTCTTGCATTACCCCTATTTGATTTTGTATTTATAACCCTGTGTTCACCTGACCAAAAGTCTTGTTCCTCCTGCCACCGTACTTCACTAATTCCCATTATATCTAATATTAACCAATTCATTTCCCGTTTTAGATTTTCTTACCTACCTGACCGATTAAGGGATCTGACATTCCACGCTCCGATCCGTAGAACACCAGTTTTCTTTCTCCTGATAACGTCGTCCTCCTCAGTAGTCCCGGCCCGGAGATCCGAATGGTGGCCAATTTGACCTCCGGAATATTTTACCCAAGAGGATGCCATCATTTAATCATACAGTAAAGCTGCATGCCCTGGGGAAAAATTACGGCTGTCGCTTCCCCTAGCTTTCAGCCGTTCGCAGTACCAGAACAGCAAGGCCATTTTGGTTAGTGTTACAAGGCCAGATCAGTCAATCATCCAGACTGTTGCCCCTGCAACTACTGAAAAGGCTGCTGCCCCTCTCCAGGAACCACATGTTTGTCTGGCCTCTCAACAGATACCCCTCCGCTGTGGTTGCACCTACGGTACGGCTATCTGTATTGTTGAGGCACGCAAGCCTCCCCACCAACGACAAGGCCCATGGTTCATGGGGGGAGGAATACATGGTTATAAATACAAAATCAAATCGAGGTAATGCAGTAGGTTTAATAACGAATAAAAAAATAGGAACGCGGATAAGCTACTACGAAGAGCAGAGTGAACCTATTATTGTAGCAGAGATGAACATGAAGCCCGTACCTACCGCATTACAAGTTTATATGCCAACTACCACTGCATATGATTAAGAACCTGAAGAAATGTATAATGCGATAAAAGCAATTATTCAACTTGCTAAGGGAGTCGAAAATTTAATGGTCATTTGGGAAAGGAATTCGTTAGTAGGAAAAGGAAGGAAAAGCAGTCGGTGAATGTGGATTGGGGGTCAGGAATGAAAAGGGGAGCCGCGTGACAGAATTTTACACAAAGCATAACTTGATCATAGCTAACACTTGGTTCAAGAATCATGAAAGATGGTGGTATACACGGAAGAGGCCTGGAGACACTGGAAGATTTCATATAGATTATAAAATGGTACGACAGTGATTCTGGAACCAGATTTTAAATTTTAAGACAATTCCAGGGGCAGATGTGGTCTATGACCACAATATATTGGTTTTGAACTGTAGATTAAAATTGAAGAAACTGCAAAAAGGTAGGAATTTACGGAGATGGAACCAGCATAAACTGAACGAGACAGAGGTTATAGAGTTTCAGAGAGAGTATTAGTGAGCGATTGACAAGAACAGGGAAAAGAAATACAGTGGAAGAAGAATGAGTAGCTTTGAAAGAAGGAATAGTGAAGGCACCAGGTGATTAAGTAGGTAAGAAGACGAGGGCTAGTAGAAATTCTTGGATAACAAAAGATATTGAATTTAATTGACGATAGGATAAAATACAAAAATGCAGTAAATGAAGCAGGCAAAAAGGAATACAAACGTCTCAAAAGTGAGATCGACAGGAAGTGCAAAATGGCTAAGCAAGGATGGCTAGACGACAAATGTAAGAAGCATGTAGAAGCATGCATCACTACGAGTAAGATAGATACTGCCAACTGGAAAATTCAAGAGACTTTTTAGGAAAGAGAACCACCTGTATGATTATCATGATTCATGAGATGGAAAACCCATCCTAAGCAAAGAAGGGAGAACATAAACGAGGAAGGAGTATATAGAGGGTCTTCAAAGGGGCGGTGTACTTGACAGTATTATGGAAACAAAAGAGGACGTAGATGAAGATGAAATGAGAGATATGATACTGGGTGAAGAATTTGACAGAGCACTAAAAGACCTAAATCGAAACAAGGCCCCTTGGGGAGGACCAGCCATGATAGAAACTCATGTACAAGGGTTGGAACTTTAATAGTGGCAACTATTTATTTACAGCTCGTAGAAAATTGAAATATGTATCTAAGTTTTACTGACCTTCAAAGTAGCCACCAGCATTGTGTATAAACCGTTGCCAGCGATGTGGAAATCGTAGGATACTCTTAGCAGTGCCAGTTGGGTTGACAGAGCGGAGCGGTCTATTGCTGGACGAAATTGTAGTTGTTCTGAAGCGAATGCCATGAAGTGTTTCCTTCAATTTAGAAATCGAATTGAACTCACAAGGGCTTAAATCAGGGGAGTGCAGTAGGTGGTATAGCACTTAGCAGCCCCATCAGTCAAAAAAATTAGTAACATCTTGCACTGTACATGCTTGAGCATTGTCCTGCAGGCAGAAAGTGTCATCGCTTCTGTCACTATGCTGTTCAATTTGGAACACAACCTACAACCAGCTTAGAGACAGAAGCGATGACACTTTCTGCCTGCAGGACAATGCTCAAGCATGTACAGTGCAAGAGGTCACTGATTTGTTTGACTGATGGGGCTGCTAAGTGCTATACCACCTACTGCACTCCCCTGATTTAAGCCCTTGTGAGTTCAACTCGATTTCTAAATTGAAGGAAACACTTCACGGCATTCGCTTCAGAACTGCTACAAATTCGTTCAGCAACAGACCGCGCCGCTCGAACTGTCAACACAACTGGCACTGCTAAGAGTATCCTAAGACTTCCACATCGCTTGCAACGGGTTATACACAATCCTGGTGACTACTATCAAGGTCAGTTAAACTTTGAAACACGTATCTATTTTGTACAAACTATAAATAACTATTTGCCACTATTATAGTTGAGTGTGTGCTTTAGTTTTCTTAGGTCTGTCCACATTCGTTCCTTTTAATGTGTGTCAGGGCACTGATGACCTCGATGTTGAGCACCCATAAGCCCCAACACACCACCACACCACCACTATTAAAGTTCCAACCCTCGTACTTAGTGAGCAAGATGTAAGAGACAGGCGAAATACCCTCAGACTCCTAGAAGAATGTAATAATTTCAATCACAAAGAAAGCAGGTTTTGACAGGTGTGAAAATTACTAATCTATCAGTTTAATAAGTCACAGTTGCAAAATACTAACACGAATTCTTCACAGACGAATGGAAAAACTGGTAGAGGCCGACCTCGGGGTGCATCAGTTTGGATTCTGTAGAAATGTTGAAACACGTGAGGCAATACTAACCTTACGACGTATCTTAGAAGAAAGATTAAGAAAAGGCAAACCTACGTTTCTAGCATTTGTAGACTTAGAGAAAGCTTTTGACAATATTGACTGGAACACTCTCTTTCAAATTCTGAAGGTGGCACCGGTTAACAACTTTGTACTCGAGTACCATTGCAGGAATCGTTGTTGCTCATTAGCGAGAAGCTGGATGGGGAACTTTCAGACTTATTCCAACATGTGTTCACCTCGACTTACTTTTCATTTAATGGACAATACTTTGAACAGACTGACGGCGTCGCAATGGGTAGTCCCCTGTCACCCATTGTGGCTAATCTTTTCATGGAAGACTTCGAGAAGAGAGCCCTCCAGACGTCGGATTTGAAACCTGCGTGTTTTTTGCGATATGTGGACGACACCTTTGTTATCTGGCCTCACGGCTTTGTATCGTTGAACTTTTTTCTTGAGCATCGTAACTCGCTTCATACCGCATCAAGTTCACGATGGAGATGGAAAAAAACGGCGAACTTCCATTCCTGGACGTGTTGGTACGGAGAAAAGAAGATGGCACATTAGGTCACGCAGTGTACCGTAAACCAACGCACACGGACTTATACTTACAGGCCACCAGCTGTCACCATCCTTCGCAACCAAGTGGCGTACTGAGGACGTTGGTCCACAGAGCACGAGCCTTATTAGACTTGGACAGCTTATCTAATGAGCTACCTCATCTGCGTACCGCTTTCAAACAAAATTGATACTCCGAACGGGAAATTCGCCGTGCCTTACAACCGAAGCGGGTTACCCAACGTGAGGAAGTGGAACAAGGCGAAGAACAAAGAGGAATGGTCATCTTGCCATACATCGGCGGTCTCTCTTCAAAAACAGGAAGATTATTGAAGAGGCATAACGTTAAATGTGTCTTTCGTCCGCTGGCAAAACTCAGAGCTCTCTTGGGCCCATCTAAGGACAGCCTTGGCCTAAGAAGACCCGGTGTTTACGAGATTCCCTGTAGATGCGGCATGCCGTACATCGGACAAACTTGTCGCACTGTAGAAGATAGATGTAAACACCGACGCTACATTCGTCTGGAGCAACCAGGAAAGTCTGCAGTGGCCGAGTATTGTCTCAGTACAGGCCATTCTATGAATTATCAACATACAAAAATTCTCGCATCGACGAGTTCGTACTGGGACAGTGTTATTAAGGAAGCAGTGGAAATACGTAGCTCGACGAATCTTGTAAACAGAAACACAGGCTTTCAGCTTAGTACAGCTTGGGATCCAGCACTGGCCATATTGAAGTCGCTTCGAGCAGAGAGGAGTACTATTGGTCATAAGACGAATGACGATTCGCAACCAACATAAATTTTTCTGTTGACAACAGGAGGATAATCAAGGCGCCTACGTGGACGCGCATTTTTGCTTGCGGCTTCCGACAGAGGTCGCTGGGGCGGCCGATGGCAGCGCAGAGCAGCGGCGGCAGCCTCCGCGCGTGCGTCGAAGTCTTTGGTTCTTCATCCTGTAGGTGGCGTTGCTGTCCTTCCAGCTATCGGTTGATATCGTCGCTATTGGCCATCGAATTTGGCGCCTCCACGCCTGCGCACTTCCTGCCCAATACTGGCATAAATAGGGAACTCTGGTCCTGCCTTAGAAGCGTGCTCGTCGCACCTGAAGATGTCGGTCAGTTGCGCTGACGAAATATTGTGGAGTTTTCACTATGACATCCGATGTCTCGGCTGAGAACCATATATACAACATATCCGTCGGAAAAGTCTGAAGCAACACAGGGTTATACCTATCACCGATGTTATTGAATCTGTATATTCAGCAAGCGTAAAGGAAACACAAGATAAATTTGAAGTAAGAATTAAAACCCATAGAGAAGAAACAAACTCTGAGATTTTCCAACGACATTGCAATTCTGTCAGGGACAGCAAAGGACTTGGAAGAGCAGCTGAACGGAATGGACAGTGCCTTGAGAAACAGGATATAAGATGAACTTCAACAGAAGTAAAAAGAGGATACTGGAATGTAGTATAATTAAATCACGTGATGCTGAGAGAATTAGATTAGGAAATGAGACAAAGCAGTAGATGAGTTTTGCTATTTGGGGGGCAAAATAACTGATGATGGTCGAGGTAGAGAGGATGAAAATTTAGACTGGCTTTGGCAAGGAAAGCGTTTCTGAAGAAGGGACATTTGTTGACATCGGGTATAGATTTAAGTGTCAGGAAGTCGTTTCTGAAAGTATCTGTATAGAGTGTAGCCATGTATGCAAGTGAAACATGGACGATAAACAGTTTAGACAAGAAGAGAATAGAACCTTTCGAAATGTGATGCTACAGAAGAATGCTGAAGATTAGATGGGTAGATCACATAACTAATGAGGAGGTATTAAATAGAATTAGGGAGAATAGAAATTTGTGGCACACCTTGACAAGAATAAGGGATTGGTTGGTAGGACATGTTCTGAGGCATCAAGGTATCACCAGTTTAGTAATGGAGGGAAGCGTAGAGCAAAAAATCGTAGAGGGAGGCCAAGAGATGAATACGCTTAACGGACTCAGAAGGATGGAGGTTGAAGTTATTCGGAGATGATGAGGCTTGCACAGGATAGAGTAGCATGGAGAGCTGCATCAAAACAGTCTCTGAACTGAAGACCACAACGACAGCAACCACAGTAACACTCATACAGGATTCAGAAGTTGCATCATCTGAAACCTCACGATCCACACCAATGTTCTGAATTTTTTCTTGGGTTTCTGGCACAGATCGAAGTTGAAATGACATGTGGCCAGACAATATTCAGTGGAATGACGAAGCACATTTTACTTTACAGGGAGCAATGAATAAACAGAACTGCTGAATTTGGGGCAATGTTAAAACGTGTGTTGTGTACGTAGAGCCGCTGCACTCGTCGTATGTGACTGGATGGTGTCGTTTCTTGACCAGTTCTTCTTTTCAAGAGAGTACACCAAGAGGGCCTGTCCGGTGTACTATGGCGTCTGCACGTTATCGAAACCTGCTGGTAGACAGAGCATGTCATTCCTACTGTGGAAGAGCGCACCCATGTGGAAACCACTGTTTTCATGCAAGATGGAATAATCTCATGTCGCTCGCCCAGTGAAAGATCTGCTTAATGCAACATTGCAATAACGTGTTATTTTCACAGGTTTTCCAGATACATGGCCTGCAAGATCACCTGATCTGAATCTGTATGACTTTCTGCTCTGGGGCTTATCCAAAAGAACGCCCTTACGAGTTGAAAATAGGGTTTCTACATAATAAGGAGGCCATTACACAGGAACACATGGCTTAGATTCCACCAGGACTGCTGCGAGCACCTGATGTTCAAGTTATATTATGGATGTAGCCTCTCTTCGTCCTCTCCAGTGCTCATATTGAACAAATTGTGTAAGCAGCAGTTAATAATAAGATCCACATTATGGCTTCCTCACTTGTTTGACCTCGTCTGCCCACATTCCGTTCCTAATCCACTACACTTCTATTCGTATTTCTCGCAGATTTGCACCTATGGGTAAAACTGGAATTAATGTCTTTCCGTTGTAAACCGGCTCCGCATTAACGCATTGGAATATCTATCAAATTCCACCGCCATATGACAATTACAGCCCACACTGGACGTCTGTCAGCAGCTGCACTTTAATTATACCCAAACAGTACTTGACAAGTTTGGTGCATTGATCTCAACAGTTCCTTATGTCCAATCCTTATCTGTCAAGAAAGTGGAGTACCGCGTCAGCCAGATCCTCGCCACCATGTCGTGAATCGGCTATCAATTCAGCTATACGTTCTACTGCTAACCATAGTTATTTGATATAGCACCACAGCTTAACTAATCATTGTGCGCAATATGAAGACTGGGGTCAACAATAACAATGTAATATTTAGCTGCAAAAATTACTGTCACTATTTGTTCAACTACTCTTCCCCATGATCCTTATTAAATCCTCTTATGTAGTGAAAGTCAAGTATGGCGTTTTTTCCTTCCCAGAATCTTTCTTTTGTGACAGATGCCTGGCAAGAAATAATCCAAATTCAGCAATACGTTCCACGCCCATTAAGAAGCTTCCCTTCTGAACGCTTTCACGTTCATCATCATCATCATCATCATCATCATCATCATCATCATCACGACGGAAAGGCAGAATTCGAGTACAAAGTTTGTTAACAACAGTAGTAACTCCTTGTAACATACGTTTTTATTTTAACGAATCAGTCTCTTTATTTTGTTTTATCCCGTTCATAGCAATGTAGTTCCATATTTTTCAGATTTAAAAAACAAAAAAAACAAAAAAGAAAGAACGAAAAGTATCAACACCGTGAAACGTTCCTCGACAATGCTGGGCGGTCCATTTTCCAATTACGTATGGTGAAAATGTAGTGTGTTCATCTTTAGTGTGTTTCCTCCTGGTCTTCTACAATTTCACTTGGAGAGTGCGTTTATTGTCTACCTGAATTCTTTGAGGATTTTATAAAAACGTCGAGAAAATATCTTCAATGCTTACTTTCTTTTCCTTTTGCTGGAGATCAATACTGAGCCCCATTTAATCGTTTCTTCAGTGATTACCAAAATATTGTAAAGCAGCACCCAGTAACCATGCCACCCTGGGCAGTTGCCTAGTTTGCACCACCCACCTCATCCCCTAAACACGACCGTGACCATGTGCATTCGCAGGTTGACGGTTGCCAGGTGCATTAGAAGAAAGAGAGTGGTAACCTGAAAATGCGACATCATTCTGGAGCAGCAGCTCACGACCGGTGGATATTTTCTTTCAGTGATTAGCCCTCCATTCTTCAACGCACGACATATTCAGCAAGTTTTAAGCTTCACTGTTATCAGCAGGACAGTCATTCGTCTTCTAAGGAAAGCAGAACTGAGAGCAAGAAACACTGTTCTCAAAGAGACATTGTCTACTTGCTACAGAGAAGCCTGCCCAGCCTTTGCTCCTGTTAATAGCGACACAACCCTCCACTTTTGGAGACGAGTGGTTTTCACTGGCGAAAACTTTTCTTTATGGCATCGACGGGAAAAGTACTTCCTTACCAGCCAAAATAGTGCTAATTATGATTCAAAATATATACTATAAGACAGAAAAAGACGCATCACGAAGTGGTCATCGGAATAGGACAGAAATCGGCAGATGTGTCGTACAAGTACAGACAAACAAATGAGTACTGTTTCAGAAAACTTGGATAATATAATCCAGAGAAAGAGTTTCACGAACTGAGGAAGTCAGTAATGCGGTTGTCTACGTCTGGCCCTTATGCAAGCAGTTATTCGGCTTGCCACTGATTGACAGACTTTCTAGATGTCATCCTGAAGGACATCGTGTCAAATTCTGTCACACTGGCACGTTAGATCGTCAAAATCCCGAGCTGGTAGGAGGGCCCTGCGTGTGATGCTGTGAACGTTCTCAGCTGACGAGACATCTGACGACCTTGCTGGCCAATGTACGGTTCGGAAGGCGCGAAGACAGGCCGTAGAAACTCTCGCCCTATGAGGGCGGGCATTATCTTGCTGAAATGTAAACCCAGAGTGGCATGCCAGGAAGGGGAACAAAACAGAGCACACAGTGTGGTCGGCGCACCGCTGTGCCGTAAGGGTGTCACGGTTGACAACCGAAGGGGTTCTGCTATGAAGTGAAATGAAATGCCACCCAGACCACCACTTCTGGTAGGTAGGCTGTGTGGCTGGCGGCAGTCAAGTTGGTATCCCATCACTGTCCAGGGCGTCGCCAGACACGTCTTCGCTGTTCATTCGGGCCTGGAATCTCATTGACCGGAGTAGAATTGTCTTCAGTGAGGAGTCCCAATTCGAACTAAGTCCCGATGGCCAGCGAGTACACATCTTGAGACACCCTGGAGTGTAGTGGTATATCGACCTGTCTTCCACACTCCGTACAGTCTGACACAGTGATAGCCTGGGATGACATTTACTTTCGTAGCAGGAGCCCTTTCGTTGTCACCTGTGACACTCTTACAGCACAATGGCACGTCGACTATACAGGGCTATTACAAATGATTGAAGCGATTTGATAAATTCACAGTAGCTCCATTCATTGACATATGGTCACGACACACTACAGATACGTAGAAAAACTCAAAGTTTTGTTCGGCTGAAACCGCACTTCAAGTTTCTGCCGCCAGAGCGCTCGAGAGCGCATTGAGACAAAATGGCGACAGGAGCCGAGAAAGCGTATGTCGTGCTTGAAATGCACTCACATCAGTCAGTCATAACAGTGCAACGACACTTCAGGACGAAGTTCAACAAAGATCCACCAACTGCTAACTCCATTCGGCGATGGTATGCGCAGTTTAAAGCATCTGGATGCCTCTGTAAGGGGAAATCAACGGGTCGGCCTGCAGTGAGCGAAGAAACGGTTGAACGCGTAGCCCGCGGAAGTCGACGAATAAAGCAAGCAGGGAGCTAAACGTACCACAGCCGACGGTTCGGAAAATCTTACGGACAAGGCTAAAGCAGAAGCCTTACCGTTTACAATTGCTACAAGCCCTGACACCCGATGACAAAGTCAAACGCTTTGAATTTTCGGCGCGGATGCAACAGCTCATGGAAGAGGATGCGTTCAGTGCAAAACTTGTTTTCAGTGATGAAGCAACATTTTTTCTTAATGGTGAAGTGAACAGACAATGTGCGAATCTGGGCGGTAGAGAATGCTCACGCATTCGTGCAGCAAATTCGCAATTCACCAAAAGTTAACGTGTTTTGTGCAATCTCACGGTTTAAAGTTTGCGGCCCCTTTTTCTTCTGCGAAAAAAACGTTACAGGAGACGTGTATCTGGACATGCTGGAAAATTGGCTCATGCCACAAC
Source organism: Schistocerca americana (assembly GCF_021461395.2). Lineage (NCBI taxonomy): Eukaryota > Metazoa > Arthropoda > Insecta > Orthoptera > Acrididae > Schistocerca > Schistocerca americana. The sequence goes on from NC_060119.1 coordinate 46,742,651, forward strand.
TGGAGACCGACAGCGCCGACTTCATCTTTCAACAGGATGGTGCTCCACCGCACTTCCATCATGATGTTCGGCATTTCTTAAACAGGAGATTGGAAAACCGATGGATCGGTCGTGGTGGAGATCATGATCAGCAATTCATGTCATGGCCTCCACGCTCTCCCGACTTAACCCCATGCGATTTCTTTCTGTGGGGTTATGTGAAAGATTCAGTGTTTAAACCTCCTCTACCAAGAAACGTGCCAGAACTGCGAGCTCGCATCAACGATGCTTTCGAACTCATTGATGGGGACATGCTGCGCCGAGTGTGGGAGGAACTTGATTATCGGCTTGATGTCTGCCGAATCACTAAAGGGGCACATATCGAACCTTTGTGAATGCCTAAAAAACTGAGTTTTTGTATGTGTGTGCAAAGTATTGTGAAAATCTCAAATAATAAAGTTATTGTAGAGCTGTGAAATCGCTTCAATCATTTGTAATAACCCTGTATTCTATTCCCCTTTCTTCTGACCTTCAAGGCAAGCTATTCTGTACTTGCATTTCAGCAAAATGACCTGCATGCAGGTAGAGTGTTACTTGTATCGTGTTTTCCAAACCCTACCTGGGTCAGCAATGTCACCACATCTCTCCCCAGTGGAGAAAGTTTGGAGTGTTATGGGCAGCGCCTTCCTAGCAGCTCGGTATTTTGACGATCTAACGCATAATTGGAAAGAATTTGGCTCGATATTCCTCAGGAGGACTATCGTTCCATGCCACGCTGAATAACTTCGCATAACGGCCAGAGGTGTACTAACGCGTTACTGACTTGTTCAGTTTGCGAAACCCTTTCTCTCCAATAAATTACGGAATTTTTCTGAATTTGTAATTATTAGCTTGTCTGTAGACGACGTAACTCTATAGTCCATCACGTGAAAAAAATGGCAGGGAGCCTCTCTCAGCCAATGGGAGCCCCAATCGACCAATGCGGATCAAGCACCTTTCCCCATTATCATCTGTCATAACTAGCTCAACTGCCCATAGCCCTTTTCATTCGAGGTCTGAGCATAACGTGATAGAGGTGCAGATTTGTTATAAGCAATATCAGATTATCAATAGTAATTCTTTCTCCATAGGTACAGCTGAAGTGGATGAGCCCAGTCAGTTGTACTCTGTAGTGAAAGGGTTTCTAATTAATAACATTCTTCCGCAATTTTTCTTAATTTCCCATATTTTGGTATCTTCCCCAATTTTACGCATTTTTCGCCAATTTTCGAAATTTTTTTCGGGCTTCCCAAAATTATAATTATTGTGTCGAATCACACAAGATCCACCCCACTGTTCCGACGTCGGGTCAATGTCTTCATGCCCTCAGGCGATCACAACGAAGCATAGGTCTTATTTATTTATCATTGCTAAGTCACCACTCCATCACTAGCGTGTGTGTGCGCGCGTGCGCGTTTTTGGGATGTCATGGTGTATGTGTTAGAAACTAATGTATTGGTAGAAATTATGTCATAGCAATTTCTATAAGTGATACAGATGTCTAACCAAATATGTAACATAAGAAATACCACACTCCAATAAAGAAACCCCTTCCAAACCACCACTACATTACTATATTGTGTGACGACATAATAAAATACCGACGCCACCAACGGAAGATACTGTTTCAGACGCTGTACAGTGCTATCAAATACGCACCTAGAGATACAACCGTCCAATAACTGAAAACACCTCAGCGAACATCAGTTCGCTGACGGTAACCCACTCCTTTGACTGCAAACTGTGGATGGATAGCCGCGGAAACTGCTGCTTGGAATATGACCGCGGACATGCGGAGCAACTGCTGAGAACGTTGGGGTGTAGTCATCCCCAGCCTGGTGGCTCACACTGCTGCCGTATCAGTTTTGGTCGAAAAGTCTCCTGCCCGCTGTAATATAAAAGCAAACAGATCCCAACATGTCGGTGTAAATTCAAAGAACGCTACAAATACACACCTGGATGACGAGGATCTCCTCCCCTGTGTTCACTGGATAATGCCAGCAGGGTACCGAACTCCATGTGCGGTCACGGCCACAGAGTCGCGAATGGGAGAGCACTGCATGTCTGCCTAACAGTACACCAGACGGTGTATGCATGTCTGCCTAACAGTACGGTGGAGAAATTTTCGTTATTTAAACAATACGTATCTGTGCACACGCAAGAGACCTAGCGGCTGCCACAAATAGCACTCAGTCACTGGGGGAGAGGACAGTCTGCCACAGCAAACCTGTCGTAATGTACCGACGCCCTTGCAGATAAATGTTGCTAACAAATTTAGCGCCGAGTACTCCCTTTCCCAACCCCTTTTCTCTAGACCAATCAGAAACAGGCTTGCTCTGCTACCGCCTACCATCATTCTTTTAAAACCTCTGTGGGCTACTGCCATTGTTGTGTCCATTTTCCATTTTATATGGCTTTATGACAGATGGATTACATATACAGGTTCTTTTACACAATCTGGTGATGCTACAAAAGGGTGAAATGCATCGTCGATGTTAAATAATTTCGCATTCCAGTTTGTTGTTATGCTGAAATTGCATGGGTGACTCCATTTTCAGCCAGGTGGACCCCCATGTTGAGTGAAGATATTTGATTACGGTGTCTAAACAAAGTAAACCCTGCAATATTGTTTGTATATGCGGCGGAAAACCAGAGTTTGATCATTGCTACTAACATTATTTGACTGATCCATAGAAATACAAAGACACACGCTGGACAGCTAGTACATTGTGGTATTTAAACATTTCTACAAAAATTTATCTGTGCATCAATATAATGAGTTGTATTCTCCAACAGTTTATTGAACGTAACTTCTTCTACAATACAATAGCTGGCTGTACAATAGATGTACATCTATCGAGTCAGATGTGGTTCCTCTCAGTCGACTGGTACTTCGATCGGCGGTGCAGTACAGCGACTTCGGTGATACCTTCTCGGAGACTGCTACAGCGGTTGCCATTATCAGTGGACGAAGACTGGTCTTCCTTCGACTGGCCGGGCCTATATAGTGAGCTAGAGCCAATAGAAACCCTGTGCAGGAATCCGTGGCTGGCTATCTCGCGGTGACCTCTGCAAGGAAAGGTTCCTATTAATCGACTGTAATCTTTGGCGTGTTTACCTGATGTCTTCGGCTGTTGGTTTGTTTCCCTCATAGCGTGGCTGTTATGCGGTGCTGCCTGCCATTTAGAGGAACCCGATGGCAGACAGTACACACCACTCTTCCTGGGGTTGGGGGGGGGGGGGGGAGAGGAGGGCGACATCGTCCTGCTCGGCCATGGCGGCTTCGTGGAGGAGGCGGTGAAAACTCGCCCCAGCAGAGTAGGGCGCGGCGCGGTGGGCCAGACGTGCGGAGCTGCGTTGCGGAAGATACGAGGTGCCGGCCGCGACGGTGCCACGGGCATAGGTTCGTCGACGTCCGCGGGATGCTTCCCGGAAAATGGACTGCGCGGGCGTCGCTGGCTAGGCTGCGACACCGGCGGCGGCGGTGCCAAGGGCACGGGGGCATCGTCAACGATGGTGGATGGCGCAGCCGGTCGGGCCAGTGGAGGAGCCGGTGGAGCCAGCAGCCGCTGTGGAGACGACGGCTGTTGCTGCTGGACGGGGTCTGGCGGCCCTGCACGCCGACCACGGGTGGAAGGGAGCGCATCCGGGCGGCTGGAAAAAGGCGGCGGAGCTGTTTGCTGGAAAGAAGAGGCGGTCGGGAAACCCTGATACCAGCGCCTGAGTTGGTTGCGGTGGCGGCGGACCACTTTGTCAGCGATGCAGACATCAAAGAGCTGATGGCCTTGCGGCCAGACGATCACCCCCTGAATCCATCCAGCTCTCAGGCCGAAACCTCGCGCCCAGATAAGGGATCCAGGAACAAAGGGAGCCTGTGCAGTCGGAACCTGTCGTTTGGGTCCAGGCCGGAGGAGGTGCCAAAGGGTATGAGGTTGCCGGCCGTGCAAAAGTTCCGCTGGACTACGGAGGCCGATGGGCGTCGACCGATAGGAACTGAGGAACAACGTGCGCGACTCGTCCAAAGTGTGGGCGGAGGCATAATTTGTCAGTTGGGTCTTAAATGTCCGGACGAGGCGTTCGGCCTCGCCGTTCGATTGCGGGTGAAAGGGCGCAGTGAGGACCTGTTGGATGCCATTGGCAGAACAAAATGTCGCGAATTCCTGGCTCCGGAATTTAGGGCCGTTATCGGTAACAATAGTTAGTGGCAACTCATCCGAGGAAAAACTTTCTGGAGAGCAGCGAGGGTCGCTTCCGAAGTGGGAATTGGATAGAAAAGCCACTGGACGTTCTGTCCCATTCAGAAGCTTGTGGGAGAGGACAGCCCTGAGCCCGTAATCAGACGTGTCCGTGGCCAGGAGCAATGGCAGAGACGGATCATATGGCATCAGGTGGGATTCTTTTTTTTTTTTTGTGGTTTTAGGGCGCACAACTTCAATGGTCATTAGCGCCCTGACTACTCTAAGAATGCACCGCGAGGCACAAGTTGACCACAACAACTAAAAGGGAAAACACGATAAAACGATAAAAGACAGACTGACAGGCATAGGATTAAAAAACAGCATCATCAATAGTCCTTAGCGAGGTTTGTCAAATTGATAAAACGAAGAACACGAGCAGCTGCTCGTGGGTCATCCGCTAAAATGGCATCGAAAGTATTTGGCAGGTTAAGATCGAGGCGCAGTGTGTTAAGATCTGGACAGGACATTAAAATGTGTCTAACCGTCAGCAAGTGCCCACATGGGCAGAACGGCGCCGGCGCAGCCGTCAGCAGATGGCGATGGCTGAACCGGCAGTGTCCAATTCTTAACCGGGCTAAAACGACCTCCTCCCGCCGAGAAGGGCGTGAGGAGGACGTCCAAGCCACGGGAAGAGGTTTTAAGGCCCGAAGCTTGTTGTCGGTAAGTGCAGCCCAATCAGCATGCCACAGCGATAAGATGCGCCGACAAATGACCCTGCTAAAATCGGACGAAGGGACACAACAAGAAGCTGTCCGAGGCTGGAGGACCGCAGCCTTGGCCGCGGCATCTGCAGCTTCGTTCCCAGGGATACCGACATGGCCAGGAACCCACATAAAGCTAACTGGAGAACCGACGTCCACAAGCTGCTGAAGAGAGCGTTGGATCCGGTGTACGAAAGGGTGAACTGGGTACGGATCACTGAGGCTCTGGATGGCGCTCAGGGAATCTGAGCAGATGACATAAGCAGAATGTCGGTGGCGGCAGATGTAAAGAACAGCCTGGTAGAGGGCAAAGAGCTCAGCTGTGAAGACCGAACAACGGCCATGGAGCCGGTATTTGAAACTTTGTGCCTCGACAATAAAGGAACACCCGACTCCGTCATTGGTCTTAGAGCCATCTGTATAAATGAAAGTCATGTCGATGAACTTCGAACGAAGTTCCAAAAAACGGGAGTGGTAGACCGAACCGGGGGTGACCTCTTTTGGGAGCGAGCTGAGGTCAAGGTGAACGCGGACCTGAGCCTGGAGCCAAGGTGGCGTGCGGCTCTCGCCCACTCGAAAGGTTGCAGGGAGTGAAAAATTAAGGCGTTGAAGGAGGCGACGAAAGCGAACTCCAGGGGGTAGCAGGGCAGTGACATACAACCCGTATTGACGGTCAAGAGAGTCGTCAAAAAAGGAACGATAAGACGGATGGTCGGGCATTGACAGTAGCCGACAGGCATACCGACAAAGCAATATCGCGCCGGTAGGTGAGTGGCAATTCGCCAGCGTCAGCATGAAGACTCTCTATGGGACTGGTATAAAATGCTCCGATCGCAAGTCGTAAATCCCGATGTTGTATGGAGTTGAGGCGGCGTAAGATGGATGGCCGTGCAGAGGAGTATACAAAGCTCCCATAATCCAGCTTGGAGCGGACGATCGACCGATATAGACGAAGTAGGACGGTTCGATCCGCTCCCCACGACATACCACTGAGAACACGGAGGACATTTAAAGAACGGGTACAACGGGCAGCCAAATATGACACATGTGGAGACCAGCTAAGTTTCCTGTCAAATGTAAGGCCTAAAAATTTGGTTGTCTCCACGATTGGGAGAGCAACGGGACCGAGTCGTAAGGACGGTGGGAGAAACTCTTTGTAGCGCCAGAAGTTAATACAGACCGTCTTCTCGGCAGAAAAACGGAAGCCATTGGCGACACTCCAGGAGTAAAGACGGTCAAGAGAACGCTGAAGACAGCGCTCCAGGACACGTGTACACTGCGCGCTGCAATAGATGGTAAAATCGTCCACGAACAGGGAGCCTGATACATCAGCTGGGAGGCAATCCATTATTGGATTGAACGCGATGGCGAAGAGAGCGACGCTCAAAACTGAGCCCTGTGGCACCCCATTCTCCTGGCGAAAGGTGTCGGACAGGACAGAACCCACACGTACCCTGAACTGTCGATCCATTAAAAAGGAACGAATAAAAAGAGGGAGGCGACCGCGAAGGCCCCATGTACGCATGGTGCGGAGAATGCCCGCCCTCGAACAGGTGTCGTAAGCCTTCTCCAAATCAAAGAACACAGCCGCGGTCGGGCGCTTCCGCAAGAAGTTATTCATAATGAAGGTCGACAAGGTAACCAGATGGTCAACAGCAGAGCGGCGCCTACGAAATCCACATTGTACATTGGTAAGTAGGCGTCGAGACTCGAGCAGCCAAACCAATCGAGAGTTAACCATTCGCTCCATCACTTTACAGACACAGCTGGTAAGCGAGATAGGTCGATAACTGGAAGGCAAGTGCTTGTCCTTCCCCGGCTTAGGAATCGGGACAACAATAGACTCGCGCCAGCATGCGGGAACATGTCCCTCAATCCAGATGCGATTGTATGTACGAAGAAGAAAACCTTTACCCGCAGGAGAAAGGTTCTTCAGCATCTGAATATGAATAGAATCTGGCCCTGGAGCGGAGGACCGTGATCGGCCAAGTGCGTTTTCGAGTTCCCGCATGGTGAATGGGCCATTATAACTTTCACAATTCGAGGAGCGGAAGTTAGGTGGCCTAGCCTCCTCTGCCTGTTTGCGGGGCAGGAAGGCAGGGTGGTAATGAGCGAAGCTCGAAACCTCTGCGAAAAAGCGGCCGAAGGCATTGGAGACAGCCTCAGGGGCCAGAAGGACGTCATTCGCGACCTTCAAGCCAGAAACTGGTGAGTGGACCTTAGTGCCAGATAGCCGGCGCAGGCTACCCCAGACAACAGAAGAAGGAGTAAAACTGTTGAAGGTGCTTGTGAAAGCAGCCCAGCTGGCTTTCTTGCTTTCTTTGATAATACGACGACACTGAGCACGTAATCGTTTATAATTGATACAATTCGCCACTGTAGGGTGGCGTTTAGCATCAGGTGGGAGGCTGATTGCAACTGGCGTTTGAGGGTGGAATAGGCCGTCTCACAAGCAGGGGTCCAACTCAAGGAGACATTTTTGCGGCATAAGTGATATAAGGGGGCCGCCACCTGAGCGGCCGATGGAAGGAACTTCCGGTAATACGATATTTTTCCAAGGAAGGATTTCAGCTGATGGATGTCCCGTGGGGGAGGCAGGCGGTGTATGGCGTCCACATAGGAAAATGACGGAGCGATGCCTTCATGTGAAATAACCTGTCCTAAATAGGAAATAGAAGGTTGAAAGAAGGAACACTTCACCTTATTGCATTTTAGCCCAGCCTGGCAGAGGCAAAGAAACAGCTGAAGCAAATTGGTAAAATGGGCTGCAGCAGTAGGGCCCGTAACGACAATGTTGTCGAGGTAATTAATGCAACTGGGAATGTCCTGCAGAAGTTGTTCCAAGAAGCATTGGAAAATGGCCGGGGCGCTAGCCAGGCCGAACGTGAGGCCAGCGGGCATATTCAGAACAGTGAGGGCTTGAGAAGCTTTATCCAAATGAACCTGGAGGTACGCCTCAGCGAGTCAATTTTGGTAAAGTAACGACCACCAGCCAATCGATGGAAGAGATGATCAGACCGAGGGAGTGGAAAGTCGTCCACCTGGAGCTGGGTGTTGAGGGTCGCCGAAAAGTCCCCAAAGAGACGGAGGCACCTGCCTGGCTTTTGGACGATGACGAGAGGTGTTGCCCAGGGGCTGAACTGAACAGGCTGTAGCACCCTTTCCTTTTGCAGACGGTCCTATTCGTCGTGCAGTGGCTGCTGGAGAGCTACGGGGACCTGCCTAACCTGGAAGTATCGAGGGCAGGCTGACTGCCAGAGGTGGAGCGTTGCTGCAAACCCCTTGGTGCACCCAATGCCGGGGGTGAAGCTATCCTGGAATTCGGTGCAGAGGGAGTCAACTTTGGGAAACGGCAGCTCTGAAGAAACCAGATGTACATGATCATCGATCCTGAACCCGAACATTTGGAAAGCATCCAACCCAAACAGATCGGTAGCATTGGAACTGTTGACTGCCAGAAAAGAAATCGTATGACTGACAGATTTGCAAGAAACCACCGTCGTGAACTGCCCCAACAAGGCGATTTCCTGTCTGTTGTATGTAAGTAGGCGTCGAGGGGCCGGATGAAGGCTTGGCGCTCCTAAAACGGTCTAGGTAGTGTAATTGAGCAGGGATACCGCAGCCCCTGTATCCACCTGCAGTCGAACTGGCTTACCCAATAGGGTGACATCAATATACAGTTTTGGGGACGCCAAAGACACAACTTGGTTGATGTCCACGGACGCCTTGGTGTCAGAGTGCCTGGAGATTGGCGCCGTGGCAGAGCGACAGACAGAGGCAAGGTGCCCGTCCCGACTGCAACGGCGACACGTCGCCCAGCGGTCAGGACAATCCTCCTGTTCATGCTGGGAATAGCATCCTGGACATGATGGAAGGCATAGGGGTTCTCTGCGGCGGCGTTGCTGGCCCCGTGAGAGCTGCTGGTTGTCTTCCTTGAACGACCGTCTTTTTTTGTTTTCCGTACGCCGAGAAGATGCCGGTGCGGTGCGCTGGGGAGTGCGGTGTGAAGGTGCGTATACGGCCGCAATGTCCTCCTGGACGTCGGAAGTCTCTTCTCGGACGACTGCGACGTCGCTCCACGTTTCCAATCTGTGGTCAGCTGCAGTGGGAACTTCAAACTTGAATGCAAGGTCTATGATTTGATCTAGCGAAAGGTCCTCCAACTTTAAAGCGTCGTGGCAGAAAGCCGCGTCTGGGGCAGCTTGGATCAGGTGATCCCAGACCACGTCATCTGCGTAAGATTCCCGGTGTATGCGGGCGTCAAAGTTGCACTTCCGAGAGATACCTTTGAGTTCAGCAGTCCATTGTCGGTACGTCTGATCGGGTTCCTTTCGACTCTGGTAAAATTCCACTCTTGCTGCCATGACGTGATATCTGCGGCGATAATAGGAGGTGAGACACTCACATATGGCTGTGAAGGTAAGACTGTCAGGATCACATGGCTTGAGTTTCGTCAGGAGCTCGTACATACGGGAGACCTTCCAAGAAAGAAAATAGGCTCTCTGATCATTTTCCTGGGATTCCTGATGAATCCAGAAATGTTGACGAATCCTCTTTTCATATGTTTCCCTATCTTCAGCGTCTTCATCGAATGCTGGGAACGCTGGCGGTGTCGGTGGTGAAGACTTTGAATTTCAGCAATCAGTTGCTGCTGCAGTATTGCGAAATGTTGAAAAAGTTGATTCAGTACCTGCTGCACTGATAGATTCTGCTGCTGCAGTTGTGATTGTGCTTGTTGTTGTTGTGGTTCCATCTTCTTTGGGTTGTCGAATCCTTACTCATCGCTACTTTTGTATTCTCCAACAGTTTATTGAACGTAACTTCTTCTACAATACAATAACTGGCTGTACAATAGATGTAGACTTCCGTCGATCTAGCCGGAGCTGTGGTTCCTCTCGGTCGACTGGTACTTCGATCGGCAGTACAGTACCGCGGCTTCAGTGATATCTTCTCGGAGACTCTGCTACAACGGTTGCCATTAGCTTTGACCGGTCGGGCCTATATAGAGAGCTGGAGCCAATAGAAACGCGGCGTAGGTATCCGTGGCCGGATATGTCGCGGTGACCTCTGCAAGGAAAGGTTCCTATTAATCAACTGGAATCTTCGGCGTGTTTACCTGATGTCTTCTGCTGTTGGTTTGTTTCCCTCATAGCGTGGCTGTTGTGCGGTGCTGCCTGCCATTTAGGGGAACCCATTGGCAGACAGTACGTGAGTGTCCTTCAGTTGTGAGCAGGACCAGTGCAGCTGACGTATTACCCCACTACACGTCAATCATACCGGGTATATCGGGAGAAAATTTAGCGACAAAACATAGTCCTGGAATTACGTTGACGGTGGGCTGTATCTTCCCGTGTTCCCAGACAGAATGTAAAAACATGTAGCTCTCACAATATTACATCGCTATGTCACAGTAAGACTCATGAACAGATGCGGAACTACTCCGAAGTAAACGCGTCCTCACCACACACAAACGAAACTGAGTAAAGACCACAGTGTAGGAAAAAGAAACTATTTACGTACGCGAAGTCATATACTCACAGAGTCACAGTACAATAAATAGCGAGCTTAGAGAGTTGCAGAGATTGAGGACCGTTTGTCGATAACACTATTCTCCAAAGACTGTGTGGATTCAAACAGCGCACAACACACGCACAATGAGCTCTGTAGAAACAGGCTGCACATACCCGATAACACTGCAATCGGCACCATATTTGTGATGAAATGCTGTTCCTCTCTGCAGGTGCTACTGCTGCAGCAGTGAACCATGAAGTTTCACGTTGCCATTGCGAGCCTGTGGTCAGCCGTGGGAATACTGAAGGCGGCAGCCATTCGTCACATCTCCGAATGTGTTGCCGCTACCTCTAAGCTGGTTGAGAGAAAGTGTTGGAAGCGGCCTACGCAAAACTGGAAAATTGGGGGGACTCAGCGACCTGTGTGCGCCATTAGGAGTAACGGACAAGAAATTTCTTTCATATCCACCTGTGTGTCAGAAGACTATGGCTCCAAGGCGGCCGATAAGGAGCCATATCTGAACAACACCCACACACTAGCGACGCGCTCCAATCGCAGGAGGATGTTTCGATAAGGCTAACAACGTGGCACCTGCCGAAAGTACAGAGAATTCTTTATCAATAAAAACGCACTGAAATTAATGATGCATTAAAACTACACCCTTTTACAACATCTACACATCCATCTCAACGTATCAGATGTATTCCAGTCTCATGAATCAGAACAATAAAAAGACGTCACGGTCAACAACATCTAATCGAGTATTACTGCCCCAGTAGACAAAGTGCAAGAAGATCTTTGGGCTACATGTGTCTATATGAAAGCTTTAATAGGTTACGGCCTAAGTCTCCTCGACAAACAATTCCAACGTAACCTATCAGGAAGGTATAATTTGGTCTATATCGTAACCAGTAATGCAGCCACGAATTATCGTTGCGTTATCAGAATTATTTTCTAAATTTTTTTGCCATATTCATCCACATCTACAGGATTACTCTGCTATTCATAATAAAGGGCCTGGCAGAGGGTTCAATGAACCTCCTTCAAGCTGTCTCTTTACCGGTCCACTCTCGAACGGCGAGCGGGAAAAACGAGCACAATTTTTTCTGTGCGAGCCCTGATTTCTCTTATTATATCATGATGATCATGTCTCCCCATGTAGGTGGGTGCCAACAGAATCTTTTCGCAATTGGAGGAGAAAACTGTGGTGTCACCGCCAGACACCACACTTGCTAGGTGTTAGCCATTAAATCGGCCGCGGTCCGTTAGTATACGTCGGACCCGCGTGTCGCCACCATCAGTGATTGCAGACCGGGCGCCGCCACACGACAGGTCTAGAGAGACTTCCTAGCACTCGCCCCAGTTGTACAACCGACTTTGCTAGCGATGGTTCACTGACAAAATACGCTCTCATTTGCCGAGACGATAGTTAGCATAGCCTTCAGCCGCGTCATTTGCTACGACCTAGGAAAGCGCCATTACCAGTTACTATTGATACTGAATCATGTACAGTCAAGAGCGCCGCTCCTCATTAATGGATTAAAGTTAAGTATTCCACCAGCAACGTCCGTTTTTCTGAAGTCTAATTTCCTTGGCCTGTTCCAGACCTCACGCCAGCCTGCGTGAGCTAAAACGCGTGCCTTTCGGCTTCCACTAATAATACGGTGTTGGCTCTCCTGCCAACCCACAACAAAAACTTGTGATTAAAATTTCATGAGAAGATCCCGCGCAACGAAAAACGCCTATGTTTTAATGATTGCCACTCCAATGTCTGTGGTACTATCTTCTCTATTTCGCGATAATACAAAATGAGCTGCCCTTCTTTGAACTTTTTCGATGTCATCCGTCGGTTCCACCTGATGCGGATACCACACCGCATAGCAGTACTCCAGGATAGGGCGGAGAAGTAGACCTGGTACACCTTCTAAGTGTTCTGCCAATAAATCGCAGCCTGCCGGAGTGGCCGAGCGGTTCTTGGCGCTAGAGTCTGGAACCGTGCGACCGCTACGGTCGCTGGTTCGAATCCTGCCTCGGGCATGGATGTGTGTGATGTCCTTCGGTTAGTTAGGTTTAATTAGTTCTAAGTACTAGGGGACTGATGACCTCAGAATTTAAGCCCCACAGTGCTCAGAACCATTTGAGCCAATAAATCGCAGTCTTTGATTGCCTCTATTCACATTTTCTATGTGATCGTTCCAATGTATTTTATTTGAAATAGCAATCTCTAAGTATTTAGTTGAAGTTACAGCCTTCAGATTTGTTCGACTTTTGGGGCAATCGAAATTCAGCGGATTTTGAGAGCTCGTTTCTCTGGATGGGGCAGGATAAGGTTACGATTGTGGATGGGGCCGTAATCAGTTACTCTCGGTTGCGCAACAAATACGTGAACTTTATTTAAAGAAATTATAATTTTAAAACAATCTCTTAAAGTCACAATTGACTATGATAGCACAGAAAAAAAATTCAACAATTTTAGCCCCGAAGGCCAGCAACAATAACCTCAAACAACAAACGGCTGAAGGCCTGAAATAAAAGTCTGAAGAACAATTCTAAATAGCACTTTTAAAATAAATAGCTTGCTTTTAAAATAAATAGCTTGCTTTTAAAATAAATAGCTTGCTTTTAAAATAAATAGCTTGCTTTTAAAATAAATAGCTTGCTTTTAAAACAGATTTGCTTAAAAACCTTACTGTAACATGTCTGAAGGCCTTATCACCAAAGAAGTGAAATTATTGCTCGGCTGAAGGTCATATCAATAATAAGAGATTTACAAATATCTTTAAAACAAACATCACAATCTAAGGAATCAAGACAAGCGGTTCTCAGCAAGTGTTCCAAGGGCCTTGGAAGGTAAATCAAACGTAAGGTACGGTGAGACAGGCAGCCAAGAGTTGTATTCACGTAACAGGATGACAACTAAAACTACTGAAACTAGGGGCACAAACGCTCCGACCGAAAGACTAACCAGTCTGCCTAACGTCCAATCACCGGTACAACGATGGAATATTTTTAGGCAAGGGCGAAGAGACAGACAGCACTACGTCTTCAGAAAACACCCAAGGCCGAAGGAAACACCAGGACCGACGTAGTAGATCTCTGCCCCCCCCCCCCCCCCCCCCACACACACACACAAAAATATGCACAGTACAATACAAGAAGTTGTCAAACTACACGCCGTGTCGGACAGCATCAACACGACGAGGAAAGGCACACCACCTCCAGGGCAGGTAACTGGGGCGTTAGCGGCCACAAGGCAGAAAATACCACTGGTTGTACTTCACTAACAAGAATAATACTAAATTCAGTGATGAATAACAAATAGAGAAAGACGGCTGCAATGTTTCACCGCCTCTGAACACTTCACTTGTTGGCGCCAGGGTCAGCGGCCCTGGAAGCAACAACCCGCCTGCAAAAGTCGAGATCTCAGTATAGTCAAGGTTGCATTAGCAGTTAACTCTTCACTCAAACGTCCAGGGTTCGGTGTGCAACGAAGTCGTCGCTCTCGCAGCTACCCCTCATCGATCCGGCAGTGGCAGCACGCCGCCAGCAACCCCGGCTTGCCCCTCGCGCTGCATGGACCTGCTCGCTGCTGCGCCCCCAAACGACCTCATGTCCGTTCACCCTCCCACTCACACCAAATCCAGTACGCAGACAGCATTAAAATAACTGCTCATTCAAAACCACGAGATACACACGGAGCCCGGAAAACAATTACGACAACAATTCACAATACTAAAACGAGTCACTATGAAACAACATGGACGAATTAGAAGTCGGCACGAACACAGAGAAGCCAGAAGCGGTCGGAAGACCAAATGTACGTCGTCCGCTGCGACGACCGACCGAACGACCAACCAACAGTCGTCTCCACTCAAGTCAGGCACAGGAAAGATTCCAGTATAAATCTTCGACTGACAACTTATTTCCATGAGATCACTTCGACGGCCACCCCCCCCCCCCCCACACACACACACACACACGCACACACACACACACACACACACACACACACACACACACACACACACACACACACACACACACACACGTGAAAGTTGCACTACTCAAATATCACGACCCATTCAACTAAAACTCGCTGAATCCGGTCCTTGACGTGGTCGTGCACTCTCGCGACCACACCCTTCCGCCGGACAGTGGATGTGTGTCGCCAGCGGTCGGGCGAGCACTGGCTGTCCGGACCTCACTGCTGCTCTCTCCCAAATCCTCTTGTTCAACACACGACGGCCCGGAAATACTACAGGCTGCTCCAAAGACGGTACCACAGTAAGCGCTATCGATAAGCGCTGCTGCTGCTGCCACTCACGGACAGACAACGCGAGCAAACGTAGCGGCGCCAGTGAACACAATAAGAAAACGAGGCGCCACTATCGCTATTACAAGATGCCAGGCTATGATCCTGATCAGTTACCGCTTAGCAGCCAGCTATTGTTGCTCGAGCATCACATTAGCGAAGCTGTTACTTCACGTCATCAAGAGAAACAAGAATATTCATATCTTCAGTATCATTGTCGTCCAATTGTTTTGATTGTGATTATTGCGACTGCTGACTCATCAAGTAAATATAATAGTCGTAGTGATGGGTGTGCAATAAAAATTAAGGTAATTGCGGGTAATGCTGTTCAGGTAGTTTCAATTAAATGTCCATGATGTATATTTCGGTTTGTATAGCTCTCTGTGGATCGGAGTATGGAAACAGATCCCTTCATCTGGCAGGTAGGTTAGAAAATTTAAAAAAGGAAATGGACAGGTTGAAGATATAGCAGAAATTAGAGAGGTTTGGTGGCAGGAGGATGAGGGCTTCTGGTCCGGCGAATGAAGGGTTATAAATACAAAGTCAAATATGGGTAATGCAGGAATGGTTTAGTAACGAATAAGATGGGTGGTTGTTTGAGGTTTAAGGGACCAAACAGCAAGGTCATCAGTCCCTTGTTTCAAATATACTCCATTCCGCTAATGCGACATCTCAGGAAAGTCAGAACAATAAAACGGAAAAAGGTAAGTACGTAAAAGGGCAGACATGTTGTCATTGGTAAAAACAAAATGAGGGAAGTCGGCAAGAGAACGAACCCAACGCTATGCTGAAGCAGCATAGGCAAGACCACCTGTGACTTAAAACGTGCAACCGCTAGAATGTAGAAATACGTATGGGAAAAGGAGACTAACCAATCCTTAAAAAACAAAGAGGTAAAAACAGAGTAAAAGGGGAAGAAAAGAGGATCTCGGTCAGGGAGGTGAATCGGGAATCTCCCAACATGGCTTACAGTGGGAGACACCCAAACACTCACCGCCCTGCCCCAACACCAGAGAGAGATTAAAAACCTTAAAACTGAGAATAAGAACCACTTTCCCAGAGGAAACCGAGAACCAGAGAGACCATCCGGGAATCGTCAGCCAACATCAAAGGTAAAGTGCAGGGGAGTCTGTACTTAGCACGCAGAGCCAAAAGAAGGGGGCATTCAACCAAAATGTGGGCTACTGACTGGAGGGCTCCACAACCACAAAGTGGGGGTGGCTCATCACGCAAAAGAAAACCATGGATCAGCCTGGTATGGCCAATGCGGAGACGACACAGTATGGTTGAGTCCTTTCGGGAGAGGCGAAAGGAAGAACGCCACGGGCCTGGTGTCACCTTAATCGCACAAAGTTTATTAGACAGGGGAGTAGCCTCCCAAGAATTGGCCCATGACTGTGCGAAGTGGGATTTTACGTGAAGCCGTAAATCCGCTGCAGGAGGGGCTACAGAAAACGGGGGTAAGTAACTGCTCCCCCAGCCAAACGATCAGCGAGCTCATTACCTGGGATACCCACATGGCCAGGGACCCAAAGGAAGTCAATAGAACAAGCAGCATGGTGAATATCAGCAAGATGTTCATGGATGGCAGAGACCAAGGGATGGCGCGAAAAACACCGGTCAATAGCAAGAAGGCCACTCATCGAGTCCATACATAACAAAACGCGGTTGTGTTGGGACTGTTAAACAAAGCTAAGGGCCTGGTAAATTGCCATCAATTCCGCAGTAAACACCCCACATGTGGGTGGCAGCAGATGATTTTCCGTTCCAACAGAGGACTTGAAGGCATACCCAACATGATCAGCAGACTTAGAGCCATCAGTGTAAAGAACAACAGGATCACGAAACTCCCATAAAATTTGGCGGAAAAAGGAACGCAACACCACCAGGGGGATGGAATCCTTCGCACCTCCATGGAGATCCATCCGAATTCGAGGCCGAGGAACTAACCAAGGAGGGGCGGAGGGGAGGGAGCGAGGAAGACAGGAAAAAGAAGGAAGCTGAAAATCACGGCAAAGAGACGCAAGGCGGAGCCCAACCGGTAAACCCGCCCAAGGGCGGGAGTCGGGTGTGCGACGTCCATGGTCTTGGAACAGGATAGAATAGGAAGGATGATTGGAGAGGAACGGATAGTGAGTGCATAAGACACCAAAAGCTGGGACCGCCGAACAGAAAGGTGGGAGGGGGGGATCCCAGCTTCAACCAGGAGACTATCAACAGGGCTAGTAGGGAAGGCACCGGTGGCCAAACGGATACCACGATGGTGGACTGGATCCAGCACGTGCAGTGTGGAAGGAGCAGCTGAACCATAAACTTGACAACCACAGTCCAAGCGAGACAGAAATAGAGCATGATAAAGACGGAGGAGGAGGGAACAGTCCGCACCCCAAGAGGAGTGGGCAAGGGAGCGAAGGACAGTGAGTTTACAGAAACATCCTACCTTCAGGAGTCTCATAAGGGGCAGCCAAGTGAGCTTGTTGTCGAAAAAAAGACCCAGGAAACGAAACTGTGGGACCACAGGCAATCGCTGTGCAGCGACATAGAGCTCTGGATCATGGTGGACCGTAGTACGGCGACAGAAGTGGCCCACCCGCGATTTTAAAGGAGAGAATTGAAACCCGTGTGCGAGGGTCCATGCAGGGGCACGCCGTATAGCCACCTGGAGCTGCAGTTCTGCAGATGCCATCGAGGAGGAACTAACCCAAACGCAGAAATCATCCACATTCAGGGCATGGGCGACCAAGGGACCGACAGAGGCCCCAAGTCCATCGATAGCAATGAGGAAAAGAAGGACACTCAAGACAGAACCCTGTGGGATGCCCGTCTCCTGGGTCCGTGGAGAACTGAAGCAGTACCAACTGGAACTGGCGGATAAAAATCGGGAGTGGGCCCCAAAGACCCCACTGATGAAGGGAAGTAAGATGTGATGGCGTCAAGCCGTGTCATAGGCCTTGCGAAGGTCAAAAAACACTGCAACCAAATGGCGGCGCTGGAAAAAGCCTGCCGAACTACGGATTCCAAGCGAAGTAAATTATGGATTGGAGGCCATCCCTCTCGAAAGCCACACTGGTAATTGTACAAGAGATTCCGAGATTCGAGGACCCAATTGAGCCGACATGCTACCATCCGTTCAAGTAACTTACAAACAACATTGGTCAAACTAATTGGCCGATAGCTGTCAACAGATAGGGGGTTCTTACCAGGCTTAAGAACAGGAACCACAATGCTATCCCCCCACTGAGAAGGAAGTCATCCTGGAGCCAGATATGGTTAAACACCTGAAGAAGATGTTGCCGTTGTGGAGCACTGAGATGTTGAAGCAGTTGGTTATAAATGGAATCTGGGCCAGTGGCCCTATCATTAGAAGAAGATAGAGCAGAAAGAAATTCCCATTCAGCAAAAGGTTCGTTGTAAGATTCTCACTCACAAGGGGTGAAACATAAGGTGGAAGCTTCAGCTCGCTGTTTTTGGTGAAGGAAAGCAGCTGGATAGGAGGCTGACGCTGATGCCACAGCAAAATGGGTCGCAAGATGTTCTGCAAGAACTAATGGGTCCGTACAAATGCCATCTGGGAGGTGAAGGCCTGGGAGGGTGGACGGCCGATGGCAACCTTGGAGACAGCGAAGTGTAGCCCATACCCATGACAGAGGAACAGTAGAACCAAGGGAAGAAACGAATCGTTCCCAACATATGCGCTTGCTCTGTTTCATTAAATGACGGGCTTTACCGCGGAGGCGTTTAAAGTTAGTAAGGCTGGATATGGATGGGTGCCTCGTAAGGTGTTGCAAAGCTCGACGGCTATCATGGATGGCAATGGCAATGGCCGTACTCCACCATGGGACTTGCCAGCGACGAAATGGTCCAGAAGAGCGCGGGACAGCAAGGCTAGCAACGCCAAAAATCGCCTCAGACACGTCAGGTAGGACGTCATCAATACGACACGAAAGAGAGGGAGAAAACACGACCTTTGCAGTGTATAGAGGCCAATCGGCGCGTCGGAAAGACCAACGAGGTAACCTGTCCATCGGGGAGCGGGAAGGGATAATCAACGGGAAATGGTCACTATCCAAAGGTCGTCGTGTGGCGACCAGTGTAATGAAGGGAGGAGAGAGTGAGAAGAAAGACAAAGTTCAATGGCAGAAAATGTACCATGACCGGCACTGAAGTGAGTAGGGGAGCCATCATTAAGAAGGCACAGGTCGTGGTCTGCAATAAATTGGTCTATAAGATGACCTCGTCTAGATGGAAAGGCACTGCCCCACAAGGGATGATGAGCATTAAAATCCCCAAGGAGGAGGAAGGGAGGAGGAAGTTGCTGAAGAAGGGCAGTTAAGGCAGCAGGTGTAAGAGTGCTGTCAGGAGGGAGATAAAGATTGCAAACTGTGACCGCAGAGTCTAAGTGGACCCTAACAGCAACTGCTTCCAATATAGTTTGAAGAGGAATCCACGTGCTAGCAATGTCTGTACAGACCAACGTACAAACGCCACCAGAAGCCCACAGAGGTCCAACCCGATTTCGACAGAAAACACAGAACCCACGGAGGGTCGGTGAGTGAGCATCAGTAAAATGAGATTCCTGGAGAACCACACAAGCTGCAGAGTAGGACGAAAGAAGGGATTTCAATTCCAGAAGGTGACGATAGTATCCATTACAATTCCATTGGAGAACCACAGAACGATGGTTTAAATGGGGGCTGAACACGCTAAATCTAGTCATACCGCCGGGTCCCCACCCGTCACCGACAAGGAGGGGGCGACATCCATGAACGACAGGTCAGAATCCGGTTGTGAAGTTGGGGAAGGGACCTCCGGTAACACCAGAGGCTCTTTGTCCCGGGACTTATGTTTCTTCTTCTTTTCAGGCTGAAATCGAGGAGGGCTGTGTGGCATAAAGGAGCCAGCTGCAGCAAGATCAGGAACAGAAAGAGACCGGGCGACCTGGGGGCCGACAGACCGCGGCTCTCGCGGTCGTCGCGCGGCAGCAGACCTTTGGCTTGGAAGGTGCCGGGAAGGGGCATCCCGGGAGAGGCGCCCTTGACCGGCAGACGCCGAAGGAGTGGGACACTTCTCCGGCTGGGGAGGGGGAGCAGCGCCCATAGGAGGAGGTGTGGGAGCCGCAGGGGAGGGGGGGAGGAGAGGGGTCCGCGATGGGGGTAAGGAAGGGGGAGGAAGGGTTGTAGGTGTAACCAAGGCATAACTAGATGTCATGGACACAAGGTGAAGTCGTGTATATTTCTTACAGACCTCTGTGTAGGTTAAACGATCGAGGGACTTATACTCCTGTATCTTCTTTTCCTTCTTATATACTGGGCAATCTGGTGAACGTGGAGAATGACTACCATGACAATTTACACACACAGGAGGGGGAACACAGGGACTCACCTCATGGAGTGGACGTCCACAGTCACCACAGAGAGGGGCCTGTGAACAGCGGGAAGACATGTGGCCAAAACGCAAGCACTTAAAACACCTCATAGGAGGTGGGATGTACAGCTTCACATCACAGCGATAGACCATAATCTTAACTTTCTTCCCTTCAAAAGCCAGGATAAAGGCACCAGTATCAATACGATTGTCTTTAGGACCCTTCTGAACACGCCAAACAAAGTGAACACCACGCCGTCCGAGTTTGTCCCGAAGTTCATCAGTTTGAAGGATGAGGTCCCTGTGAAAAAACACACCTTGTACCATATTTTGAGACTGGTGGGGGGTAATGGACACAGGAATTGTGCCAAGATGGGTACAGGCACGAACGGCCGCAGATTCGGCAGCTGAAGCAGTTTTTTTCGGCAACGAACCCGACCGCATCTTGCTCAGGGAGTCCACTTCGCCAAGCTTGTCTTCAATGTGTTCCACAAAGAATAAAGGTTTGACACTGGTGAAAGTATCTCTATCAGTCCTGGTGCAAACTAGATAACAGGGGAAAGGTTTTGCCCCTAGCCGATGGGACTGACCCTCTTCCCAGGGGGTAGCCATGGAAGGGAAGGCCAAAGGGGCAAGAGAAGCAGCACTTGAGGAATCAGTTCCATGCAGAGAGATGGCCGCAGAATAACAGCCTGAGTTCTGGACCCGTACGCATTTCATTTGCATAGCGTCCGCCCACTCTGATCAGGGGCTCTCCTCACGGGGAGCAACCAGCCACAGCAAGGGCCGTCTGGCACGCCGGCCATTGCTGGGGGTTCCGATGCTCCAGGATGACGAGCAACCACTCCAAGGCATGCATGAGGAGGTCACAGCTCAGGTATCAGAAGTGTGATCCCTGTGTGTTCAGGGGGCTCAACCAAAAGGGTACATAGCGACCCCACCACACGGGCTGGCTACCGTGCTGGCTATGCACCATAGTATCAGACAACGACGTGAAAGAAAAGGTGGAATGTACTAGGAGGGCGCACGTCGGAGACACTAGGTAAGATGCTCTTCCCAAATGGCTCACACTATGGAGGAGGCATTTTGTAGTGGATGTCAAACCCCAGAGGAGACCAAGGAATGCCAAAAGGAGGAGACGATTATGCAACAAAGCCGAATTGGAAAACCAAAAGAACCAGGAGGATAGCGGGGGCCAACATAAGCAAGGACACCAATAGAGGGAGAGGAGAGGGCGAGGGGAAGGGGGAAATGAGGGTCAGGGAAGGGAAGGGGGGAAGGGAAGGGTGGGAGAGGGGAGGGGGAAGGGAGAGGGGAGGGGGAAGGGAGAGGGGGGGAGGGAGAGGGGGGAGGGGGGTGGGGAAGGGAGGGGGGGTGGGGAAGGGAGAGGGGGGGGGGGGGTGGGGAAGGGAGAGGGGGGGGGGGGGGTGGGGAAGGGAGAGGGGGGGGGGGGGTGGGGAAGGGAGAGGGGGGGGGGGTGGGGAAGGGAGAGAAGGGAGAGAGGGGAGAGAGGGGAGAGAGGGGAGAGAGGGGAGAGAGGGGAGAGAGGGGAGAGAGGGGAGAGAGGGGAGAGAGGGGAGAGAGGGGAGAGAGGGGAGAGAGGGGAGAGAGGGGAGAGAGGGGAGAGAGGGGAGAGAGGGGAGAGAGGGGAGAGAGGGGAGAGAGGGGAGAGAGGGGAGAGAGGGGAGAGAGGGGAGAGAGGGGAGAGAGGGGAGAGAGGGGAGAGAGGGGAGAGAGGGGAGAGAGGGGAGAGAGGGGAGAGAGGGGAGAGAGGGGAGAGAGGGGAGAGAGGGGAGAGAGGGGAGAGAGGGGAGAGAGGGGAGAGAGGGGAGAGAGGGGAGAGAGGGGAGAGAGGGGAGAGAGGGGAGAGAGGGGAGAGAGGGGAGAGAGGGGAGAGAGGGGAGAGAGGGGAGAGAGGGAGAGAGGGGAGAGAGGGGAGAGAGGGGAGAGAGGGGAGAGAGGGGAGAGAGGGGAGAGAGGGGAGAGAGGGGAGAGAGGGGAGAGAGGGGAGAGAGGGGAGAGAGGGGAGAGAGGGGAGAGAGGGGAGAGAGGGGAGAGAGGGGAGAGAGGGGAGAGAGGGGAGAGAGGGGAGAGAGGGAGAGAGGGGAGAGAGGGGAGAGAGGGGAGAGAGGGGAGAGAGGGGAGAGAGGGGGAGAGAGGGGAGAGAGGGGAGAGAGGGGAGAGAGGGGAGAGAGGGGAGAGAGGGGAGAGAGGGGAGAGAGGGGAGAGAGGGGAGAGAGGGGAGAGAGGGGAGAGAGGGGAGAGAGGGGAGAGAGGGGAGAGAGGGGAGAGAGGGGAGAGAGGGGAGAGAGGGGAGAGAGGGGAGAGAGGGGAGAGAGGGGAGAGAGGGGAGAGAGGGGAGAGAGGGGAGAGAGGGGAGAGAGGGGAGAGAGGGGAGAGAGGGGAGAGAGGGGAGAGAGGGGAGAGAGGGGAGAGAGGGGAGAGAGGGGAGAGAGGGGAGAGAGGGGAGAGAGGGGAGAGAGGGGAGAGAGGGGAGAGAGGGGAGAGAGGGGAGAGAGGGGAGAGAGGGGAGAGAGGGGAGAGAGGATAAGGGGGGGAGAGGATAAGGGGGGGAGAGGATAAGGGGGGGAGAGGATAAGGGGGGGAGAGGATAAGGGGGGGAGAGGATAAGGGGGGGAGAGGATAAGGGGGGGAGAGGATAAGGGGGGGAGAGGATAAGGGGGGGAGAGGATAAGGGGGGGAGAGGAGAAGGGGGGAGAGGAGAAGGGGGAGAGGAGAAGGGGGAGAGGAGAAGGGGGAGAGGAGAAGGGGGAGAGGAGAAGGGGGAGAGGAGAAGGGGGAGAGGAGAAGGGGGAGAGGAGAAGGGGGAGAGGAGAAGGGGGAGAGGAGAAGGGGGAGAGGAGAAGGGGGAGAGGAGAAGGGGGAGAGGAGAAGGGGGAGAGGAGAAGGGGGAGAGGAGAAGGGGGAGAGGAGAAGGGGGAGAGGAGAAGGGGGAGAGGAGAAGGGGGAGAGGAGAAGGGGGAGAGGAGAAGGGGGAGAGGAGAAGGGGGAGAGGAGAAGGGGGAGAGGAGAAGGGGGAGAGGAGAAGGGGGAGAGGAGAAGGGGGAGAGGAGAAGGGGGAGAGGAGAAGGGGGAGAGGAGAAGGGGGAGAGGAGAAGGGGGAGAGGAGAAGGGGGAGAGGAGAAGGGGGAGAGGAGAAGGGGGAGAGGAGAAGGGGGAGAGGAGAAGGGGGAGAGGAGAAGGGGGAGAGGAGAAGGGGGAGAGGAGAAGGGGGAGAGGAGAAGGGGGAGAGGAGAAGGGGGAGAGGAGAAGGGGGAGAGGAGAAGGGGGAGAGGAGAAGGGGGAGAGGAGAAGGGGGAGAGGAGAAGGGGGAGAGGAGAAGGGGGAGAGGAGAAGGGGGAGAGGAGAAGGGGGAGAGGAGAAGGGGGAGAGGAGAAGGGGGAGAGGAGAAGGGGGAGAGGAGAAGGGGGAGAGGAGAGGGGAGAGGAGAAGGGGGAGAGGATAAGGGGGAGAGGATAAGGGGGAGAGGATAAGGGGGAGAGGATAAGGGGGAGAGGATAAGGGGGAGAGGATAAGGGGGAGAGGATAAGGGGGAGAGGATAAGGGGGAGAGGATAAGGGGGAGAGGATAAGGGGGAGAGGATAAGGGGAGAGGATAAGGGGGAGAGGATAAGGGGGAGAGGATAAGGGGGAGAGGATAAGGGGGAGAGGATAAGGGGGAGAGGATAAGGGGGAGAGGATAAGGGGGAGAGGATAAGGGGGAGAGGATAAGGGGGAGAGGATAAGGGGGAGAGGATAAGGGGGAGAGGATAAGGGGGAGAGGATAAGGGGGAGAGGATAAGGGGGAGAGGAGAAGGGGGAGAGGAGAAGGGGGAGAGGAGAAGGGGGAGAGGATAAGGGGGAGAGGATAAGGGGGAGAGGATAAGGGGGAGAGGATAAGGGGGAGAGGATAAGGGGGAGAGGATAAGGGGGAGAGGATAAGGGGGAGAGGATAAGGGGGAGAGGAGAAGGGGGAGAGGAGAAGGGGGAGAGGAGAAGGGGGAGAGGATAAGGGGGAGAGGAGAAGGGGGAGAGGATAAGGGGGAGAGGATAAGGGGGAGAGGAGAAGGGGGAGAGGAGAAGGGGGAGAGGATAAGGGAGAGGATAAGGGAGAGGATAAGGGAGAGGATAAGGGAGAGGATAAGGGAGAGGATAAGGGAGAGGATAAGGGAGAGGATAAGGGAGAGGATAAGGGAGAGGATAAGGGAGAGGATAAGGGAGAGGAGATGCATCCCTGGAGATAAAGAAGGCTGCACTGGCTCGGGGCCCCGTGCTCGCCACGTACGTATCCACAACATCGCCTGCAGCGCCTCTCCTGGACTAGTGACAATTTGAGTTGGATTCTAAATGACTGGACAACTGTGTCGTGGTCGGATGAGTCCCAATTTCAGTTGATAAGAGCCGATGGTAGGATTCGACTTGGGCCCCACAGACCCAAGTTGTCAACAAGGCGTTGTGCAAGCTGGTGTAACGGTGCAGGCTATGTTTACATGGGACGGACTGGGTCCTCAGGACCAATTGAACCTATCAGTGGCTGTAAATGGACATGTTTGGCTACTTGCATATCATCAGCAGCCACTGACGGACTTCGAGGTCCCAAATAACGGTCAAATTTCTATGGATTACAATGCGCCACGTTATTGGGCCACAACTATCTGTGACTCGTTTGAAGAACATTCTGGACAATTCGATCGAATGATTCGATTGCCCAGATCGCATGACACGAATCCCATTTAGGGGACATACAGACAGATCAGTTCGTGCACGAAATCCTGCAATGGCAACACTCCCGCAATTATGGGCGTCTATAGAGGCAGCATGGCTAATTATTTCTGCAGGGGACTTCGAACATCGTGTTCAGTCCATGTCACATCCAATAGCTGCATTACGTCAGGCGGAAGGAGATCCGACAATTTTAGGAGGTATCCCTTGACTTTTGCGACCTCCGAGTAGTGACGAAGCCCACACCTCTCTCTGAATTTTTAGTGAATGAGAATATCCTGGGAGAAAACTGGTAAGCATAGTTTTCCCAGTATGTCACGGTAAGAAACTTATTGGCTGTTGTACCCGTCCGCGTCGGGCGCGAGGAAACCATAGACGACAAACGTAAGCAAAAAATATGAGAAAATGAAATTAATTACAGTACTGGCCATTAAAATTGCTACACCACAAAAATGACGTGCTACAGACGCGAAATTTAACCGACAGATGCTGTGATATGCAAATGATTAGCTTTTCAGAGCATTCACACAAAGCTGGCGCCGGTGGCGACACCTACAACGTGCTGATATGAGGAAAGTTTCCAACCGATTTCTCATACACAAACAACAGTCAACCAGCGTTGCCTGGTGAGACGTTGTTGTGATGCCTCGTCTCAGGATGAGAAATGCGTACCATCACATTTCCGACTTTGATAAAGATCAGACTGTAGCCTGTAGCGATTGCGGTTTATCGTATCGCGACATTGCTGCTCGCGTTGGTCGAGATTCAATGGCTGTTAGCAGAATATGGAATCGGTGGGTTCAGGAGGGTAATATAGAACGCCGTGCTGGATCCCTACGGCCTCGTATCACTAGCAGTCGAGATGACAGGCAGCTTACCCGCATGACTGTAACGGATGGTGCAGCCACGTCTCGATCCCTGAGTCAATAGATGGGGACGTTTGCAAGACAACAACCATCTGCACGAACAGTTCGACGACGTTTGCAGCCGCATGGACTATCAGCTCGGAGACCATGGCTGCCGTTATCCCTGACGCTGCATCATCACAGACAGGAGCGCCTGCGATGGTGTGCTCAACGACGAACCTGGGTGCACGAATGGCAAAAAGTCATTTTTTCGGGTGGATCCAGGTTCTGTTTACAGCATCATGATGGCCGCATCCGTGTTTGGCGACATCGCAGTGAACGCACATTGCAAGCGTGTATTCGTCGTCGCCATACTGGCGTATCACCCGGCATGATGGTATGGGGTGCCATTGGTTACACGCCTCGGTCACCTATTGTTCGCATTGATGGCACTTTGAACAGTGGACGTTAGATTTCAGATGTGTTACCACCCGTGGCTCTACCCTTCATTCGATCCCTACGAAACCCTACATTTCAGCATTATAATGCACGACAGCTTGTTGCAGGTCCTGTACGGGCGTTTCTGGGTACAGAAAATGTTCGACTGCTGCCTGGCCAGAACATT
Source organism: Schistocerca americana (assembly GCF_021461395.2). Classification (NCBI taxonomy): domain Eukaryota; kingdom Metazoa; phylum Arthropoda; class Insecta; order Orthoptera; family Acrididae; genus Schistocerca; species Schistocerca americana. The sequence goes on from NC_060119.1 coordinate 46,768,986, forward strand.
CTCCAGATCTCTCACCGATTGAAAACGTCTGGTCAATGGTGGCCGAGCAACAGGCTCCCCACAATACGCCAGTCACTGCTCTTGATGAACTGTGGTATCGTGTTGACGCTACATGGGCAGCTGTACCTGTACACGCCATCCAAGCTCTGTTTGAGTCAATGCCCAGGCGTATCAAGGCCGTTGTTACGGGCAGAGGTGGTTGTTCTGGGTACTGATTTCTCAGGATCTATGCACCCAAATTGCGTGAAAATGTAATCACATGTCAGATCTAGTATAATATATTTGTCCAATGAATACCCGTTTATCATCTGCATTTCTTCTTGGTGTAGCAATTTTAATGGCCAGTAGTGTATTTCTGATAACCGATGCAAATTGAGCATCTGTTTACATCACCGTCGAATAACATCGTGAAGCAGAACACCACCAGTCCACTGAAACGACAACCTGTGTCATTGTCTCACGTTAATGGACCGATCAGCTTAATACTATTCTTATGTAAAGATATACGCAACAAATGAAAAGAAATGATCGGCAATTTGATCTCTGAGTGGTTCGACCTGGAGATATTCAAGTAAGTAACGAAAGACACGTAATATATCCGGTGGTTCTACCCTCGAACAATTCTTCAGTTATGTTTTATTTACTGGCTGTGAATAGTGACAGAAATATTCGTACATAATCCTAGTTGTTATCACAGGACTCAAGAGGTGTGCTTTTTCTAAATAAACGCGATTCATACATTTCCCTTAATATCGTATGTTTAACTAAATACGAAGGACCACAGGAGCAGATGCTTACCCTCTGTAGAATCCGACAGAGAAAACGCCACCATCAGGCGAGGATAGATGAAGTACGTAACGATCGCTTATTTCTTCACCGTCACTATGTATTTTGCATTTGCCGCTTCGCTCACTTACCAAGTGTCTATCCAAACGATTTTAATTACAAAACATTTCTTTGTATAAAAAAAAAAACAGAAGACATTTTTCGGTACTATAAATTACAGTATTAATAGACTTCTATAAATACGTTTTTGAAATCACTTTGGGGGCAAGGCATAAACGTCTTTCACAGATGATGAGGATATATTATGTGTTGTAAGCCCAATGAATGAATGAATGAATGAAGTTAGATGATGAACAGAACATACTTTATGCATTCAATCAGTTACCAGCTAGTACTTGATTGTTCGTTTAAATATTTTTCAAAATAATTTTACTCTTTTTTTAATGTATTGGTTATGTATGATTTTCTGATGGCAAATTATTTTCAGAAATATTCTCATTTGCTTGAGTTGTATAATAACCAAATAAAGTTTACTTGCGCACTGATCAATAAACTGTCATTATTATAAGGCTTAGTTTTCAGGATTGGATGAGAACTTTTTTTCAATATTTACATTTGACTGAGGCAAAAGTGAATAGTTGTGTTTACGTGGCATTATACTTTGTTTCCATTCCTCCCAACGGGAAAAAACTCAGCGAGGGATAAAATTTCCATCCAGTTTTGTTTAAAATAAAGTTTGCTTCATATTTACAACCGCTACGTAATAGAATTACACACAAAATTGTTTTGCTTTAATTATGTTATCAATATTATTGTACTGATTGTTTTCAAGTCCGAGCTATTTTTGGCTCAACAGTTTACAAACTGCAGTAAAGTTCTTAAACTTTAGTGTGATACAAGTCAGCGTTGAAGCCTTAATTGTAAATTTCATTTGATACGACTCTCTATGTAATTCATACGGAGCTCACATCACACGGTCGGCGGCTCCTATCATCTGTTCTGTTGCGGCTCTGCCGCTACACCAACTGCTTCATAGGAACAAATGCCTGCTGCTGGTACCAAGGTTAGCACGATGTGTCGCGGGCTGCGCTTCTGCTTTTCACCTCAGCATCGTTTATACGAAACAAATTAAGTGCAGCATCACAGAGACAAAACATTTGTTATCCACTATACGGCACTGAAAAGAGTTTTGCTTAGCATATTTGTCTAGTCAGTTGTTTAATGTAGTTTATACGCAGTTACTACTGTTCGTTCATTTCAAAGTAAGAACACGTTTCCTTGTTGGCAACACTGTCAGCGGTCAGAGCGCTGCATGACATCCACTACACAGTACACTACAGAATTACTGTTAGCCTGTTGCACATAGTTCAGCTCTCAGCGAATCATATTATAAAACTGTCTACGACAAACGGTAGTTTAGCGTTCTTGTAGGGCACAGGTTATTTATTCAGTCCTTGAAGTTTTTGTACTTTAAACGCGCACAACCATACGTGACAATTGTGGACTTGTTAAGCACTGTTACTGAATACCACAACGGCAGACAGCAGTTCGCTTTGTTAGTACCACGTTTATCAGACGCGTTTATTTGTGGTTCGGTGCGAGAACACTTATGAAGATACACTTGGTTAAAAGCGTTCGTGCATACTTCATCCGATTACCTCCATAATCCGACGCAGCAGAGGTGAGTACAGATTCACGTACTACTATGGGCTTTCACATGTTGTATTTGCTTATGCTTGCGTAGCCTTTCAGTATGTGCTGAGTTCCACAGTGGGTTTTAAACTGCACTATCTACAGAATCATTGTGTGTCTTTTCTCAGGAGCTTCTGTGTACGTTGACAATCAAATAGTTGCTGTGCAAGTATTTTGTTCTCATGCAAGGTGAAGCTTAATACAACACTTGAATTATTTGTATATTAATATCTCTTTTTTTATTTTAGCGGTGGAGCTATGTAACAAGATTTATATGTTCTCATAGTACTCGCTCATGTACTTAGTTACTTGGTTTAGTGGCCTGATGTTTACATGTGAAATATATTTCATAAAAGAAAAACTTTTTTCTTTTCGTACATGGCATCGCTATACGACCTTTACTTCCATAGAAATTACGGTGTCTACGCAATAAGCGAAAATTACCACAGGAAAAAAATGGGTAAATAAACCGTCCGCCGCGTGCGCGAATCAAACATGGGCATCCAGACACACACACAAAGAGAAATTTTGTGTAACTACGAGATTGACAAGACTCAATAAGCAACTCATTTCCTAGATTTTTGTATTAGTACTATGTGCTTGCTTTATTTATGTAGAAAAATTCACAAGAAAATAATTACTGGCTCCTGCCAAAACTTAGCAACTACGTTTGTAAAAATAAGCTAAACATAAGCCATACACAATTACAGATTTGTGCCTTGCTTGCATAGCTAAAGATTTTTATTTCTCTTGCTTGCTGGTATATCCTACCCATACTGGTTGTGCTTACAGTAAAAGTGTGATTTTATGGTGTACATTTTAATATTCATTCCCATACCATGTATCTGTCATAAATTAGTACTTTCCCAAATTATTTTGAATTAACTATTGTACTGTTCAGAACATATTTAAAATTCCTAGCTTTACACGCCACTGTGGTTAAACCATGAAACAAAGCGTACTTCTACTGCTTCAAAGCTTGTGTCCAAATCTTGATCAGTTGTAATACAAATATATTTGCATATATACATTAGTCCATGAGATTAGTACAGCCGATCATCTGTCCGAGACTGTCATGAATTAAACAGAAATATTTACTATCTATAATTACAAGAGGTTCACTTAACTTTGAAGGATCATGCTTTAAAATTAGAAAAGTTTTTTTTCATTTTTAGAAGAGAAATTCGCCGGACTGACTACAAAATGCCATCCTAACTATTAATACTATATATGCAATAGAAATTGCACCACCTTTCCTTAGGCCCAGGGAAAGCAATATGTCACATGACAGTACTGTATGTGCAGACGAAGTTGGTAGTCGGCGCATGACTGGTGTGATTGACCTGAAGGCATTTCGCAATTACAGTTGCCACTGCGCGCAGTGTCAACTTAGTTTGCGCCTATGATACATCTCATAAGGGACTACGTGCGCATGATATTCGTACCCCTTGATACCAGGATTATGCGGTAAGACATTTGAATATTTATTCAGCAAATCAGCTAGTTCAGCCTTTTGTTGTTCTGTTAAATGCCCTGATTCGCCTATTTTCGTTTGAATATGGGATAAAATATCCATGGCATCTCCTGTATTCTGACATTCTAGTGCATTATGAACACAGTACTGCCCACTACTAGTGGACAGAGCCTTAGTTTTTATCAGTTTGAGACATTGGCCTTCACTTTTTCGCAATACCTACCATGACATGATGTTTTCCTTAAGAAACTTACAACTTGTTCCGTTCAGATGGTCGATCTTTGCGTCCCCTCTTCGCAGAAATCCCATGCCTACCAGACAGGAAACAGACAAATTCTTGACAGTGAGAAACGTTGAGCCCGCGCCGAATAATGCTGCGCGAACGGCTGGGCACGTTTGGGGAGAGTGGTGGTGGTGGTGGTGGGGGTTACGGGCACGCCCTGTAGAGGAACTTCACAGCGCTGGAGGGGGAGTGCGTTCTAAACTGAAGCGTACGCTCAAAATTTTCGTTTAGTATTAAGTGGAGCCCTCACTTGTATGGTGACCATTCGAAAAGCTCTGCCACCTCTGCTTTCGTTAATATCAAAAAAGAATTCCGCTGAATTGGTTTTCGCCTGGTTTATTAACCATTTGTAATTTTCAGAGAAGCATCATGAGTGCCGAATTTTAATAATACCTGTACTTTTCACTTGTTGCCCTGTTAAAACCTGCTTCTTTTGCCAGAGCACAGCAGAGTTTACAGTTTCACCTCACAAACATGTTGTGCAGAGAGAATTCCGAAACAGTGGCTCATGAAGTTGAAGTAAGGAACTGAGGAAAAGTAAGATCGGTAGCTTATGAAAAACCACACCCGCGGTATAAATATAAACGTGTACTGTCTAATATTGTTCCGAAACCTATAGCATGTGCTTTCTTCGAGAAAGTCCAGTTCGTGGAATAACACGGTAAATGAAGTTCTGCATAATAAACATAAGGAAAAATAGTCTCTTTGCGTTTTATCATTTGCCAAAATCTCATTTCGATATCTCAAACAGTTGAGGAAATATAAGAGATGATGTTGATATTACACTGTGGCTTCATTGATACGTCAGAGCAGTTTTTTCGAGATCCATGACAGACACCAAGTCCCAAGTCTAAACAAAAATTCAGTATGTTAGCTAAATTTAATACACCGCTATAATATAATGTAGTATGCACCGAAAGTTAACATCATAGCGACTCTTGTTTTTCAATGCAAACTTTTTTGAAATTCGTGCAGCGCCTTACTTCCATGCAAATATTCAACTATGACTATTAAGGAAATTATGTGCACACATTATGTAGATGATACTACTGTTCGGACCTCACGTTCCACAGTCACCTAACTAATTGTCCCTTGGCACCAGTAGCACCGGAGACTACACAGTTTTGGAATGGCATTATCGGTACACTAGATTTACTAGTTACACTTTTGAAAATTTCACGTCACGGACGTTAATACCTGGTCCTCTGTCCAGTACAACTGTCGTGGGTATGCTCTCCACTACAGCATTCACAGCTGCCTGAACTAGTTCTTTAAGTTTCATGCACGATTTAAAATCTCCTCACAGTTCTTCTCGAATATCTGTATCCTCTTTATATCGTAGCATACGAAACTTTTCATCAGGTTTCCTCGTAGGTGTATGTTCGGGGTGGTCACAAATTTTTAAAGTCAGTTAAATACACAAGTGTGAAATTAATAGCATCTACTGTAAAACAGTTATGCTTATCAAGATATTTGTACAACTTCCGCCGCTGTCTATAATAATAATAATTTTCAACTTGTCTGAAAAAATTTATGTATGTGGAATTTTGTTATTTTGTATATTATTTAGTGCAGTTAATGGCAAGAATGAAACAATGTTTAGTCTTTCACTACTCTCCATTTCATATATTTGTGGAAGTGGCAGTTTTCGCGCCTTTTTTAGTTTTTCTGAAAAATGTGCAATTCATGCATGTACAATTCATGCATGTACAATTCATGCATGTACAATTCATGCATGTACAATTCATGCATGTACAATTCATGCATGTACAATTCATGCATGTACAATTCATGCATGTACAATTCATGCATGTACAATTCATGCATGTACAATTCATGCATGTACAATTCATGCATGTACAATTCATGCATGTACAATTCATGCATGTACAATTCATGCATGTACAATTCATGCATGTACAATTCATGCATGTACAATTCATGCATGTACAATTCATGCATGTACAATTCATGCATGTACAATTCATGCATGTACAATTCATGCATGTACAATTCATGCATGTACAATTCATGCATGTACAATTCATGCATGTACAATTCATGCATGTACAATTCATGCATGTACAATTCATGCATGTACAATTCATGCATGTACAATTCATGTATTAGTTAATGAATTGATTTCCAGGCCGATAATCGGGAATTATTACGATGCACGCACACAGCTTATGCATATTATACACTTCTTTGTTGAATGTTCGCTTCTAGTCACGCTTATTTGATTTCCTCACTTTCTCAAACAACGAATGTCGTCTGAGAGGCCCTGCTTCCTTTTCCTGGTGATTCTGTTTTCTGTTAGCGTTTAATACAGGTTCAAGGGGCCCAGGTTGGATTCCCAGCTGGAGCAGAAGATTTTTCTCCATTTGGGGACTGGGTTTTGTGTCACTATCATTTAGCCCAATGTGGGCGTCGAATGCAGTAAGCACTTGCCCTCGGCTGCCAAACTTCCCCAAATGGGGGACTCCCGGCTCACAATGCTGTACGCTCATTACGACAGGTTCAACAAAACTGATGTTGGCACTGCACAAGAAAGCCGATTCCTGCGCAGTAAACAGCCAACTCCAAACACACACTGCCTTTCACAGAAATTATTAAATTCAACTAGTGCCATCTACCAATGAGGTCACTTGACCAGAACACGAATAAGGCGCTGAGAGCCACGAGGGCCAAAAGCACACTGTCCTTGACCCCCAAATTTAAGTGAATATCAGAGAAACCAGTGAGACAGCTTTTCTTGAATGTTCAGATATACATGTAATGTGGGCCTACAGTGCCGATAAACCTGACCCACCGAAAGGTCAACAGATTTCAGAAGCATTGAATAAATGCTCTACACTCACAATTGACGATGATGTGCTTTATGGTTCTGAGTGCCTCAAATGGATTACTGTAGGATAAAATCCAGAACTTAATGTACTGTATCTCATTCAGAATCTCACAAAGTAGGTGTTTTTTGCCAGTATATCTATAAAATACAGCAATGTCCGATCTAATGTTACCATATAGCGGGTGAATTGGCGTATCTGTGCAGTGTGCCAACTGCCTAGTGGGATTTATGCCAAGCAAACGACTGCTGCAGTGCGCTGTCACCTGTTGGCATTGATGTAAACTTGTAGATGAGTGCTGTGAACTGTGCACATTGCTTATCAAATCCGTATGTATTCGGCCCGTGAATGTGCGCCCGTTATCGTGATCCAAAGTTTCAGTTTCACTGAGTCAGGGGAACAATGTAGCGTAGCGCGGTAGGTGTCATTTATTTCGGGTTACCCCATCTACATTATGTTTAAAGCGTTCAAAGAAAAATAACCAATAAATCAGCAAGGTGCCAAATGGTACGGTGTTCATGTGCTCTTGTGCTCTTACCCAACAGCTGCCACTGCTCTTCATGCCGTCTATCACTTCCACTCGCCCCCCTTTCTGACGGTCGTAGTGAGTACGATGGGGGCGGTTTTAGTATGACCCACCAGCGTTGCTTGAGGACCATTCCTGGGACACCTCTAAAGTGCTCACGGCATGATTTTGCGGGGGTGGCGTCCAGTTAGGCGCAGGCCCCGTGTTTTGTCCCGATATACTGCGTCCATTATTTCTGTCATTGTTATTCATCGACAGTTTCCTAGAATGTGATTGCAACCTATGAATTGTGTTCCGAGAGCAGTTATACCCTGGAGTAAATCAATGTCCAATATTTTGGTTACTATGTCGGCCGTCTGCATGCGACGGTTAGTGCATATGTTATTATCTATTGTGGCGTTCATTCGCGTGATACGGCACTGCGCCGTTGCCACACACACCCTAACAAACAGTATTTACAATTAGTCCAGTAGAATTAGCATTCCAATCGGAAATAATTGCTACAAAAATTTTATTGTTTTAATGGCTTCGTTTGTGTCCCAGTATGACTATCCTAGGTTTTCCCCCACTGCCGAGTTGTGGAAAAGTGCGGGGGGCCAAAAATGTACCCGAGAAAGTGGTATTTTTCGGTTTCGTGGTTATATCTCGTAAATGACTCACAAATCGAAAACATAGTGCAATTAAAAATTGTAGGGCATGAAACTCTGCATTGAACGAGACCATCCGTATATTTCTTGGACCACCCGTTTCCATACTAGTGTTCTTCAAAATTGGACCAATTTCACATATTCATAAAAATTTTTCGTTTTAACCTCTGTTTTTTGGTATTATCGTAGAAACTAACCCACCTATCAATAGTGTCGTTCACAAAAAAAGATATGGAGAGAGAAATTTGGCATTCGATGAAACCAAAAGTGAATTTATTGAACCACCCATTTGTGTACTGCTCCTCATTAAATTTGGACCATTTCTCATCAATTTCAAATGTAGTTCTTCAGTAATTCTTATGTACAGTCTTTTAAACACAGAACTATAGCAACCAATTGTCTTGTACTTATGTAATATAGTAATAGAATAAAATACTAAAATTTTGTAAAATTTGAAAAATATTAAAGTTTTTCATATGTCGAGGGTTAAGAACTGAGACCTCGTATCTGACAGATGTCAGAGAAAGTTCTGACTCAAAAAAATTGCAAGTGGAAAAATGCATGTTATAACAAAATGATGCAAAAAATACAATGCACAACCTGTGAGTAATAAGCGATTATCTCTAAATAAAAAATCAAAACAATCAAAATTTTTATTAAAGGTTATTTTTTAGCTCCCCTGTGAAATTTGTCTTGTCAGGTACGTGGTATCCGTTCGTAACCCTCAATATAATATAGTGATACCCATTCAACTGATATGAAGGATACAAAAAGAGAGAGACACTCCTTGAAATTAAGTAGTGATTATTATATTTCGTAATTACAGAATTTTACGTGAATGTATGAGATGAGAAGGTAAAAGTAGGTATGTACACAAATTTCACATACGTCAACGTTTGACTGTCTTGTTGAGAGAAGAGACTGTGGAGCTGGTTCTTTAGAGCTGGTTCTTTGGAGGTAGGAATGAGGCCAAGACAAACTCTGAAGCCTGCCATCCCCAGAGGAGCGGATCCATCTGGTGTCCTATCCACATTTGTACTTGTAAGTAGGTCCACAAGCAATGCTGGCGATCTGCTTCCGACGTTGGTGGTAGGGATGCTAGGGTGAATCTGAATTTCATAATCGCTTTGGAAAACAGGTCGAATCGCAAGTTGTCTTAAGTCTCTCCTGCCATACCTCCGTAAATCGGAGGTCAGCTTCGACAATAGCTTCAGCTTGAGTGTCATGCTCTCAGAAAGGTATGATATCTTCCAGAAGACATTTTTGACCAGTAGATTGACCACCTCCTTCTTGCCCCGACCGAAGGGTGCTGAAGTTGTGTCACATCCACTTATGGGGTAAAGAAATATGAGTGACCTGATCTTTGCCAGTTTGAAATTGTTAGAATCAAATACTTTTGATGAGGTCTTTCCTCTTCCAGGTTTCAAGAAATATATATTTGCTGATGGTGTGGCTAGGGCATTGAGCATGATGAGAAGGTCCGTATCCTCACCAACAACCACAACCTTCTCATGCTCCTGTGAAACCTCAAGCACTGTGGCAACAATTAGGTGGTCTGCGTCTTCAGTAGCTTGCCTTACTGAGAAGCCTTCATCTTCGAGCCTCGAAATAAGCAAGCTAATGAGATGTACTTTATTTCTGGAAAGGAACTGCTCCTGAGTCATAGTCACCATCATTAGCTCGGTAAATATGACCTCAGGAGTAGTGTGTCTTTTGTTTCGGCAGAGGTGCTTAGCATATTTGATTCTCTTGGTGGGCAAGTCTTCTGGGTAGCCATCGACCACCACACTTCTTAAGTATTCAACGTATTTGGTTAGCATTAACTTAAGTGTTTCACCATTCTTCCATACAACGCACTGGAGAAGAAATCCATCGATGACAAGGGTGCCATCTCATATTGGAAGAATTCTTTAATAAAATGAAGAACAAACCGCCTTCAGTCACAAGTTGCGTTTATTTACTGCACTATGCATTTCGAGCACTGGAGGCTCATCTGCAGGTGCTTTTTAGCGATTTACATTAGGTTTTTTAGTTGTTTGCCTGTTGATATTACATTTTTCTGTTACAACATGGTATATTCTAGATGTAAGTTTAACAGCGTTAATAATATGAAAATAACTTACAGTTTAACATTGTATGATGTCTGCTTCTGTTGTGCAGTTGGTATACACAATATACGTCTTTAATTTTGCAGTACATACTGGGATATATACATAGTCACACACTTTCTCGCACATTGTAGTAGCAGAACGTAAACCTGCCACAGATTCTCGTTCATACAGATGTTCTACTTATAAATATAATCGATTTTCTTGTTTCACAGAAGATAACGTGATAGTATTAGTACACAGGTGTTATTAAAATAATTATTTGGCACCATGTTGTAGGTTGTCAGCTGTTCGTACTATTATGGATTTGATTTCTCAGGAAAAAATAAACTTTTGAAGGTGTAAAAAAATTGTGGCTGTTAAACTCTGTTTGTTCATTCAACAAGTTTTCGGAACATTTTTCTTTGTGTAGCATTATTTCTAACTGTTGTAGTAGATTAAATTTTTTACTGTTGGGTTCTGTGTGAAGTACAGTTAGGCTGTTGTGGATGTCGTCAAGTCTGTTTATTAATATACATGTTGTTAGTTATTGTAGATTTTTCAAAATGGTGTAGTCGAAAGGTGTCGGTGTGTTCTTTATACCGTGTGTGGAAGGTTCTTCCAGTTTTTCCTATGTAAAATGCAGGGCAACTGTTACATTGTAATTTATATATTCCACTGTGTTATGTTATTGGCTTGTTTGTGTTCCCTGCGTGAGGTAAGTGGTATCCAAGTTTGCCGTTTATGGAGAAAAATATTTTAATATTTTTTTAATAAGTTAGCTACTTTTTGTGATACTATGCCTAAGTATGGGATGCTTGTGAAGATTTGTTTGTGTTTGTAGCTTTCTATCTGCGCCTAAACTTACTTGCAACCGTGCAGGATGACAGAAAGTGGATGGAATGACCGGTTGAGATGAGTTTGTAACGAAGTATGATCTAATGGTAGATGATTGAATGGTAGATGCATTCTAGAGATAGGAAGATGTTGCGTCAGATCATTTAAAAATTTTTTTCCCTTCTGTTAGGGTGCATCAGTTGTGTGGCATAACCTGTGTTCGACTCGTATTCAACTGTATGTTATGTTTGAGGCTTAGAGCACTATCTACTCGCGATCTTTAACAGCAGATCTGCCATCAGAGGAGTTCCATCTCATGTGTGTGGGTATGACGACGACGACGAAACACGCCCATCTTGTTTCGGCACTTTCCTCTAGATGAACGAAGATATTTGCAAGGTACTCCATTAACCTGCCGCATCTTTGTCATAAAATCGAGTCTTCAGTTTCATAATTACATTGATTCTATGTTAGTGGCAGTTTGTGAGATACTGAATTCCCATGGATACATCTGCTTGACAGATGTTCTGTTTACAGATTTAGTGGCGGCATGTCTTGTAATTTCACATGTCGAACATCGTTGCTATGCGTTGGTCAGTTTCCTTGTGAGAGGTATTCTCCGTTACTAAAGATCATTTTGTATGGGACTGATGCAGGCATAGTATAATTTCTAAACCGTGATCGGATATGAACAGAGGATGCCATACACCTCTGCGAAACTATATTGTGCATGTATCACAGGGAATCGATGTCTTAAGGAAGTAGTTTTTTTCATTTTACAGTTTATCTTGTTACAGTTTTAGGGCGCAAAATTGCTACGGTCATTAGCGCCCACTCTGCGACTTAGGGAAGGGTACAAAAACCAAATGGGAAATCTGCAGCAATGAAAGCTAAACTCAAAAAGAGGGGAAACTAAAAAACCAAAGGGAAACTTAGGAAACCACTGTAGGAGAGGGGGTTGTTTTTCCCAAAAAGAGCTTCAAATGACAGACGTGATCTCATTGACACTGATAAGCTCGAAGGCACGATCAGCTGAGCGCGTGTCATCATCTAAAATGGAAGGCATATCAGGCGACAGCTGTAGATGGGCTTGTAGTGGAGTAAAATAGGGGCACTCAAGAAAAAGGTGTCTCACCATCCACAGTTGAGAGCAGTGGGGATAAAGTGGGGGAGCATCGCCACTTAAAAGATGTCAATGGCGAAAAAGTCAGTCCCCTATCCAGCGTCTAGTTAAAATTACCTCCTCCAGATGACAAGTTCGGGAGAAAGATGTCTGAGCACTGAGAAGAGGTTTCACATCCCGCAATTTATTAGCGGGAAGTGTAGACCAATGAGCGTGCCATAAAAGAGCAACACGACGAAATAAGACACAATGCAGATCGGTGAAGGGCACCACGCGAACAGTGGGCTGAGGAAGGGAGACTGTAGCATTGCCTACTATATCGGCTGCCTCATTTACATGGATACCAACAGTAGGGGGACAAGGTATGTTATATCCGACATGCCATTGTTGCAAATTTATTCAAAATGACGGCGATGACGTCATCCAAGATGGCGGCTCTAGACTTAGCAACAGCGCATGACGTCATCCAAGTTGGCGGAATTTGGTGAGAAGTTTGAATTTTGGCTGGAAGATAGGTCAATTGCGCTACCTCCACTAACCTAACCCTCCAGAAAAAAAATTGGTTGGAAATTCAAATTCCAGCAGGATAATGCATCACACCACGAAAATGGCAGGAAAATAGACCACTTGGGGTACGTCCACTAAACTAACCCCCAACCCCGTAGAAAATGGCGGCAAGCTCAAATTCCAGCACAATAATGGCAGTAAAACTTGACTTGTCTTTATTATTACTTCAACAATATCATGCAGGTGTGTTCGCCACGAGGTCCAACTGGCTAAGTCACATAGCCACCAGCAGAGGGCGTCATTCAAGATGTCGGATTTTGGCGGGAAGTTTGAATTTTGTTGGAAAGAAGGCCAACTGCGTCACGTCCACTCAACTACTGTCATCAAGGACGGCGACTTATTTTGTTTCACCACTCAGATGACCTGATTGGCGGTGCACATTCAGTCTTTGCTGTGTTGTCACCGTCAAAGCATCGTCACATGTTTGATCATCAAGATGAATGTGAAGGATGTAGACATTTGAGGGAGGACTAGCCACATTTCACTACATCATTTATAGAAGAGTATGATAATGCAGATGGCAGTTATAAGAATCGAGGGGCATGCAAGGGAAGCAGTTGTTGGGAAAGGAGTAAGACAGGGTTGTAGCCTATCACTTATGTTATTCAATCTGTATATTGAGCAAGCTGTGAAGGAAACAAAAGAAAATTTCGGAGTAGGTATTAAAATCCATGGACAAGAAAAAAAAACTTTGAGGTTTGCCGATGACATTGTAATTCTGTCAGAGACAGCAAAGGACTTGTAAGGTCAGTTGAACGGAATGGACAGTGTCATGAAAGGAGGGTACAAGATGAACATCAACAAAAGCAAAACGAGGATAACGGAATGTAGTCGAATTAAGTCGGGTGATGCTGAGGGAATTAGATTAGGAAATGAGACATTTAAAGTAGTAAAGGAGTTTTGCTATTTGGGGAGCAAAATAACTGATGATCGTCGAAGTAGAGAGGATATCAAATGTGCTGGGGGTCATAGTATTTTCATGCAGCACTCGACTGTTGATAACTTATTCAATCTAGACATGGCAGTAACTAGTACTAAATAGATGGCGCCCATGAGTTCAAGCTGTATACAGTAACATCATTAACTGGCTTCAGACATGTAGCATTCACATAGAAGATATAGACCATTGTCTTAGCACCTGTATAACGGCAGCGCCGAAGTCTTGTGCTATTCCTCAAATAAGTGTTGTGAATATTGAACTCAAATTTACTGATGGCATACCCAACTATTTCAATGGGTCTATAACATTATGAGATACATTTGCTTAATTTGAGGGATATAAGAAACAACTCTTTTCGAAATACTGTACTTCTGTTGCACCATTTGAAAAAGAATGAACTTATTGTTTTCCATGCTGATCATAATTTTATGTCTCGAGTAAATAAATATATTTATAATATTAACTTTCTCTTTGTCTTTTTTATTTCTCTAGACAAAAATGTCACAATTGTTAATGCACTTTAGTACACCTTAATGTACGTTAATGTATGTGACACACTTCCCTTTAAATACACCATGTGGAATTCATTCTGTCGTGTAGCCGTTTTAGTTCAGTTCGTAAGGTGATTGCACTATAGTGGCTACACACACACACACACACACACACACACACACACACACACACACACACACACACACACACACACACACACTATTTATCATATAAAAGCCTATTGCACGCCAGTACATAGCACAATAGGTATCATGGCAGGCTGGGTGATGCACACTTGCTGCAAGGACTTTTTTGTTGGTGACTGGTCCTGTGATGATCAAGACCAGAAGACCAAGTAGTAGTAGTAGTAGTAGTAGTAGTAGTAGAAGAAGAAGAAGAAGAAGAAGAAGAAGAATGGAGCACTCCTTCACAACAGCATACGAGCTATAATTGTAGGTCCTTCCAACTGTGGTTAGACAAATGTCTTGATGGCTGTGTTAACACACACAGACTGAGTCCGCTTCAAGCACCTTTTCGTCTACTCTGAAACACTGCTTAAACCCAAGTACCAGTTACTGCAGAAAATGTTAGATGGGGTAGACGGCTCTTTTTTTGTTTTTTTTTTTGTGGTTTTAGGGCGCACAACTTCAATGGTCATTAGCGCCCAGACTGTGTTAGGAATGCAAAGCGAGGCACAAGTTTAAAACAGCAACTAAAATGGAAAACATGATAAAAGACAGATTGACAGGCATAGGATTAAAAACAGCATAATCAAATGTTCTTAGACAGGTTTGTCAAGTTGATAAAATGAAGTACGCGAGCAGCTGCTCCTGGGTCATCCGCTAAAATGGCATCTAGAGTACATGGTAGGCCAAGATCAAGATGCAGTGTATTAAAATCTGGACAGGACGTTAAAATGTGGTGGACCGCCATGGACAGAACGGCGCCGGCGCAGCCGTGAGCAGATGGTGATGGCTGAACCGGCAGTGTCCAATTCGTAACCGGGCCAAAACTACCTCCTCCCGCCGAGAAGGGCGTGAGGAGGACGTCCAAGCCGCGGGAAGAGGTTTCAAGGCCCAAAGCTTGTTGTACGTAAGTGCAGCCCAAACGGCATGCCACAGCGACAAAATGCGCTGACAAATGACCCTGCTACAATCTGATGAAAGGACGCAACAAGAAGCTTTCCGAGGCTGGAGGACCGCACCCTTGGCCGCGGCATCTGCAGCTTCGTTCCCAGGGATACCGACATGGCCAGGAACCCACATAAAGCTAACCGGAGAACCGTCGTCCACCAGCTGCTGAAGAGAGCGTTGGATCTGGTGCACGAAAGGGTGAACTGGATACGGATCACTGAGGCTCTGGATGGCGCTCAGGGGAATCAGAGCAGATGACATAAGCAGAATGTCGGTGGCGGCAGATGTAAAGAACAGCCTGGTAGGGGGGCAAAGAGCTCAGCTGTGAAGACCGAACAATGGCCATGGAGCCGGTATTTGAAACTTTGTGCCCCAACAATAAAAGAACACCCAGCCCCGTCATTGGTCTTAGAGCCTTCTGTATAAATGACGGTCATATTAATGAACTTCGAACAAAGTTAGACAAAATGGGAGTGGTATACCGAACCGGGGGTAACCTCCTCTGGGAGCGAGCTGATGTCAAGGTGAACGCGAACCTGAGCCTGGAGCCAAGGTGATGTGGGGCTCTCGCCCACTCTAAAGGTTGCAGGAAGTGAAACATCAAGGTGTTGAAGGAGGCAACGAAAGCGAACTGCAGGGGGTAGCAGGGCAGAGACATACAACCAGTATTGACGGTCGAGAGAGTCGTCAAAAAAGGAATGATAAGACGGGTGGTCGGGCACTGACAGTAGCCGACAGGTATACCCTCAAAGCAGTATATCGCGCCGGTAGGTGAGTGGCAATTCACCGGCTTCAGCATGAAGACTCTCGATGGGACTAGTGTAAAACGCTCCGATCCCAAGACGTAAACCCCGATGTTGTATGGAGTTGAGGCTGTGTAAGATGGACAGCTGTGCAGAGGAGTATACGAAGCTCCCATAATCCAGCTTGGAGCGGACAATCGACCGAATAGGCGAAGTAGGACTGATCCGCTCCGCACGACATACCATTGAGAACACTGACATTTAGAGAACGGGTACAATGGGCAGCCAAATAAGACATGTGGAGACCAGCTAAGTTTTCTGTCAAATGTAAGACCTAAAATTTTTGTTGTCTCCACGAATGGGAGAGCAACAGGACCGAGTCGTAAAGACGGTGGGAGAAACTAGCGCCAGAAGTTAATACAGACCGTCTTCTCTGCAGAAAAACGGAAGCCATTTGCGACACTCCAGGAGTGAAGATGGTCAAGAGAACGCTGAAGACAGCGCTCCAGGAAACATGTGCGCTGCGCGCTGCAACAGATGGTAAAATCGTCCACGAAAAGGGAGCCTGATACATCAGCTAGGAGGCAATCCATTATTGGATTGATCGCTATGGCGAACAGAGCGACGCTCAAAACTGAGCCCTGTGGCATCCCATTCTCCTAGCGAAAGGTTTCTGACAGGACAGAACCCACACGTACCGTTAACTGTCGATCCATTAAAAAGGAACAAATAAAAAGAGGGAGGCGACCGCAAAGGCCCCATGTATGCATGGTGCGGAGAATACCCGCCCTCCAACAGGTGTAAGCCTTCTCCAAATCAAAGAACACAGCCGCGGTTGGGCGCTTCCGCAAGAAGTTATTCATAGTGAAGGTCGACAAGGTAACCAAATGGTCAACAGCAGACCGGCGCCTACGAACTCCACATTGTACATTGGTAAGTAGGTGTCGAGATTCAAGCAGCCAAACCAAACGAGAGTTAACCATTCGCTCCATCACCTTACAGAGACAGCTGGTAAGCGAGATCTGTCGATAACTGGAAGGCAAGTGCTTGTCCTTCCCCGGCTTAGGAATCGGTACAACAATAGACTCACGCCAGCATGCGGGAACATGTCCCTCAATCCCGATGCGATTATAAGTACGAAGAAGGAAACCCTTACCCGCAGAAGAAAGGTTCTTCAGCATCTGAATATGAATAGAATCAGGCCCTGGAGCGGAGGACCGTGACCGGGCAAGTGCATTTTCGAGTTCCCACATGGTGAATGGGGCATTATAACTTTCACGATTCGAGGAGCGGAAGTTAGGTGGCCTAGCCTCCTCTGCCTGTTTTCGGGGGAGGAAGGCAGGATGGTAATGAGAGGAGCTCGAAACCTCTGCGAAAAAGCGGCCGAAGGCATTGGAAACATCCTCAGGGGCCGCAAGGACGTCATTCGCGACCGTCAAGCCAGAAACTGGTGAGTGGACCTTAGTGCCAGATAGCCGACGCAGGCTACCCCAGACAACAGAAGGAGTAGAACTGTTGAAGGTGCTTGTGAAAGCAGCTCAGCTGGCTTTCTTGCTTTCTTTAATAATATAACGGCACTGCGCATATAATCGTTTATAATTGATACAATTCGCCACTGTAGGGTGGCGTTTAAAGGTGCGTAAAGCACGTCGACGAGCACGTAAAGCATCTCTACATGCTGCAGTCCACCAGGGGACCGGTACGTGACGTGGAGAAGAAGTAGTGTGAGGGATGGAATATTCAGCAGCAGAGAGAATGACTTCCGTGAGGTGTGCGACCTGACTATTGCAGCTTGTGAAGGTCTGATCCTGAAAGGTCGCCCTGGAAGAGAAGAGCCCCCAGTCTGCTTTGGAGATGTTCCAACTAGTTGAGCACGGCGACGGGGTATGATGCAGGAGATGGATAACACACGGGAAGTGGTCGCTCGAATATGTATCAGAAAGTGCATACCACTCAAACTGGCGTGCAAGTTGGGTGGTACATATAGAGAGGTCTAAATGGGAATATGTGTGAGATGTGTCCGAAAGAAAAGTAGGGGCGCCAGTATTGAGGCAGACAAGATTGAGCTGGTTGAAAAGGTCTGCTAACAGGGAGCCCCTTGGGCCGGATGCTGGGGAGCCCCAAAGGGGATGGTGGGCATTGAAGTCTCCAGTTAACAAAAATGGTGCAGGTAGCTGAGCAATAATTTGCATCATGTCTGCCCTTGTAACGGCAGATGACGATGGAGTGTAAACGGTACAAATGGAAAATGTAAAAGTGGGGAGAGTAATTCGAATGGCAACTGCCTGCAGGCCGGTGTGCAATGTGATGGGATCGTAGTAAATGTCATCCCAGACCAGCAACATAACCCCTCCATGAGCCAGAATACCTACCACAGAGGGTAGGTCAAAACGGACAACGGTGTAGTGTGCCAAGGCAATTTGATCGCATGGGCGTAGCTTCGTTTCCTGGAGGGCTACGACGAGCGGATGGTGCAAGCGGAGCTGCAACTTCAAGTCGTCTCGGGTGGAGCGAATGCTGCGAATATTCCAGTGAATAAGTGCCATCGTGAGAAGAAAAGGAAGATGAAGGAAGGGGTCACCTTGAAGGCCGCTGAGGGCCTGGCTTCGAGCGAGCACTGCCGCCGCTATCAGTAGGCGGACAGTCATCGTCAATTGGTTCTATAGGTTCATCGGCCATCTTAACAAGATGGCCGATGGAGGGGGAGCTTCCTCTGCAGGTGAACGGCCAGATATTCGGCTACCAGTGGTGCGGCCAGGCGAAACGGATGACGGCCTGGGGTGGCAAACGCTGGGTGGCGCAGGAGAAGAAATGTGCCATGGCGGAGAAGGAGAACTGTGCTTCCTATGAGCCTTCTTGGAAGGTTGTTTAGTGGAAATACTGGTCGATGGCTGGGAGTTGAAGGTACGTAGGAAGTCTGCACGGGACGGTTCCTTCTTGAAGGCCCGTGCATCTGACTTCTGGGTCTTCGTCTTGGCAGAAGCTGATGAAGGTGCTTGTGTCCGAGGGGTGATGGGAGGAAGAGGAGACATCGACCGAGCGATCTTAGTACTGGCCGAACAGACGACCGTGGTGCTGAAGGTCAGATCGCATGTCTGCGTCGCCACCTTCCTGGTAGTCCATGGAGAGCCGAGGACAGTACTGTATTTGCCGCTGGGAGCAGCGTGGGCTTCCTACTAGCAAATAGCTTGCGAGCAGCCGAGGTGGACACTTTCTCTTTGACCCGAATTTCTTGGATACAGCGTTCTTCCTTGTAGATGGGACAGTCACGGGAGGAGGCTGCATGGTCACCCTGACAGTTCACACAATGAGGAGACGGAGGTGGACGGTCACCCTCATCGTCATCCCTGCCATGAGTGACACATTTAGCCACATTGGAACAAGACTGGCGAGTGTGATTAAAATGCTGACACTGGTAGCAGCGCGTAGGTGTCGGGACATAGGGGCCAACAGAAATAACCTTGTAGCCCGCTTTGATACGTGACAGCAGCTGAACACTATCAAAGGTCAAGGAAAGTGTCTGGGTCGGTACAAGGTCATTGTTGACCTTTTTCATGACCCTATGGACAGCCGTCACGCCCTGCTCAGCGAGGAAAGACTTAGTCTCCTCGTCAGTCAATCCGTCAAGTGATCGAGTATATACCACACCACGAGACGAATTCAAAGTGCGGTGAGCCTCCACCCGAACAGGGAACATGTACAGGAGTGTGGCCCGAAGCAATTTTTTGTGCCGGAAAGGCGCTCTCAGTTTCTAGTAACAAGGCACCATTATGCAACCTGGTACACGACTTGACAGATCAAGCTATGGCATCTACGCCCTTCTGGATAACGAAAGGTTTGACAGAGGAAAAATCCTTGCCATCCTCAGATCGAGAAACTACGAGGAACTGTGGGGCAGGCGGTAGTACTTTTGTTACTGGTGGCTGGTCAAGTTTCCGTTTATTGGCAGAAGGTGCGAGAGAAGAAGAAGTGAAATCCATTGCGGAGGAATCCCCCATGATTGCCAGCATCTCCGATGGCGCCCGCCTTAGGTGAATGTTTACACCTCAGGTCACACCTCCTGAGAAACAGACAGAGGGACCAATCGGCGTGGTCAGAAGGTATCAGCTCAGGCAATCACGCCTCCCTGGGCCTGGCCTTTACCAGGGGGTACGTGCGTGCCTTACTTGTCTACCCAGGGCAGGGAATTACGGGTTACCCCGTCACCGGCTACGTGTGCGAACGCGTGGGTCGGCCTTCAGGCGCGCACAGGGAGGAAGGAAGCAGAGGAAAAAGAAGAGAGAGGGAGAGAGAGGGCAGACTGTCTCAAACGCAGAGGCGGAGACCAGAGAAGCCAAGGAGAGGAAGCCAAGGAGAGGAAGCCAAGGAGAGGAAGCCAAGGAGAGGAAGCCAAGGAGAGGAAGCCAAGGAGAGGAAGCCAAGGAGAGGAAGCCAAGGAGAGGAAGCCAAGGAGAGGAAGCCAAGGAGAGGAAGCCAAGGAGAGGAAGCCAAGGAGAGGAAGCCAAGGAGAGGAAGCCAAGGAGAGGAAGCCAAGGAGAGGAAGCCAAGGAGAGGAAGCCAAGGAGAGGAAGCCAAGGAGAGGAAGCCAAGGAGAGGAAGCCAAGGAGAGGAAGCCAAGGAGAGGAAGCCAAGGAGAGGAAGCCAAGGAGAGGAAGCCAAGGAGAGGAAGCCAAGGAGAGGAAGCCAAGGAGAGGAAGCCAAGGAGAGGAAGCCAAGGAGAGGAAGCCAAGGAGAGGAAGCCAAGGAGAGGAAGCCAAGGAGAGGAAGCCAAGGAGAGGAAGCCAAGGAGAGGAAGCCAAGGAGAGGAAGCCAAGGAGAGGAAGCCAAGGAGAGGAAGCCAAGGAGAGGAAGCCAAGGAGAGGAAGCCAAGGAGAGGAAGCCAAGGAGAGGAAGCCAAGGAGAGGAAGCCAAGGAGAGGAAGCCAAGGAGAGGAAGCCAAGGAGAGGAAGCCAAGGAGAGGAAGCCAAGGAGAGGAAGCCAAGGAGAGGAAGCCAAGGAGAGGAAGCCAAGGAGAGGAAGCCAAGGAGAGGAAGCCAAGGAGAGGAAGCCAAGGAGAGGAAGCCAAGGAGAGGAAGCCAAGGAGAGGAAGCCAAGGAGAGGAAGCCAAGGAGAGGAAGCCAAGGAGAGGAAGCCAAGGAGAGGAAGCCAAGGAGAGGAAGCCAAGGAGAGGAAGCCAAGGAGAGGAAGCCAAGGAGAGGAAGCCAAGGAGAGGAAGCCAAGGAGAGGAAGCCAAGGAGAGGAAGCCAAGGAGAGGAAGCCAAGGAGAGGAAGCCAAGGAGAGGAAGCCAAGGAGAGGAAGCCAAGGAGAGGAAGCCAAGGAGAGGAAGCCAAGGAGAGGAAGCCAAGGAGAGGAAGCCAAGGAGAGGAAGCCAATCAGAGGAAGCCAATCAGAGGAAGCCAATCAGAGGAAGCCAAGGAGAGGAAGCCAAGGAGAGGAAGCCAAGGAGAGGAAGCCAAGGAGAGGAAGCCAAGGAGAGGAAGCCAAGGAGAGGAAGCCAAGGAGAGGAAGCCAAGGAGAGGAAGCCAAGGAGAGGAAGCCAAGGAGAGGAAGCCAAGGAGAGGAAGCCAAGGAGAGGAAGCCAAGGAGAGGAAGCCAAGGAGAGGAAGCCAAGGAGAGGAAGCCAAGGAGAGGAAGCCAAGGAGAGGAAGCCAAGGAGAGGAAGCCAAGGAGAGGAAGCCAAGGAGAGGAAGCCAAGGAGAGGAAGCCAAGGAGAGGAAGCCAAGGAGAGGAAGCCAAGGAGAGGAAGCCAAGGAGAGGAAGCCAAGGAGAGGAAGCCAAGGAGAGGAAGCCAAGGAGAGGAAGCCAAGGAGAGGAAGCCAAGGAGAGGAAGCCAAGGAGAGGAAGCCAAGGAGAGGAAGCCAAGGAGAGGAAGCCAAGGAGAGGAAGCCAAGGAGAGGAAGCCAAGGAGAGGAAGCCAAGGAGAGGAAGCCAAGGAGAGGAAGCCAAGGAGAGGAAGCCAAGGAGAGGAAGCCAAGGAGAGGAAGCCAAGGAGAGGAAGCCAAGGAGAGGAAGGCAAGGGAAAGAGTAAGTGAGACAGTGAGATGGAGAAGAACAATGAAGGGAACCAACCAAAGGAAGGAGGAAACGAGAAGAAGCGAAAAACCAAAATGACCGCAAATATAGGTCGTGGAACCGTCCGTCTCCGGACGCAGGCGCTAACTACCCCTTGAAGGGGAGGGACTGCTTTTAGTCGCCTCTTTCGACAGGCAGGCATCAGGAATACCTCGGGCCTATTCTAATCCCCGGACCCACATGTGGGGGGGGGGGGTGGGGGGTCGGGTAGATGGTGTAATGTAAGAGCATTCAGTGAAAGCGACGACATCCCCCCCTCCCCCCACCTGAAAAGGTAAAGCCTAACACTGTCTTCGTATTTGACTATGTGGCTGTCGAAAAGCAGGATCAAATTCGTAGATATTTCTGCTTTGGTCGTCATATGGGTGTTGACGTATTTTATCTCAGACGTATTCCAGGATCCCAGAACACTTGGTGAGGGATAATGCCAACCTCATTATAGCCTTCAAACAAGACAATCTCAATTTAACATACATTTACCAGGCTCATGTTGGGACTGACATGTCATACAATGAATTTGTAAAGATATGTGCTGATTGTTGGAATCACTCACAATCCGGTTTTCTCGTTGTTGATGAAAGGCGGAAACTGAATGATGGTAGTTATAGCCGGAACTTCCAGCAGTTTCTCCATATATAAATGTACAAAATAGCTGAGTGCGTCAGTAGATACTACACCATGGACAAATTCGCACGCTTGGCGGATGCTCAATCTGAGAGATTAGGTGTGCATATAATGCTCACGTGTATACCGATATGAAATTTAAGAATCTTGAGGCAAGACTCGGTAAGCTTGCAAGGGAATTAATGGACACTCAAACTTCTTGCACTTAACCAAAATTGGCTAGAGAATAGATTTAGCGCAATTGGAGAGAAGATAGAAGCTGAGGTGGTTGTTATTGAAGGAGGAGGTGTAGGGAAGAACAAGAATGACAAAGCATATATAAAACCACGCGATATGAGCAGCTCTGATTAGTATGCTCCGAGATGTCGACAAAGCATAAAGTCGTTCAGCCACGCAAAGCAGCTCCAGAGAAATTACGTTAGCTGAGGATGGGGCATATGGGTTGCGAGCAAACATTACGAGAAACTTTTAAACCTGTTACCGAATCTATCAGTAAGATGGCTTCGCGTGATAATGATTCAATCGCAGAATTCACCAACCAGTATTGAGCGGGTAAGACAGAACATTTGGTGTCAGTGGGGAGAGACCGTACATGCTAGGCTCAAACTGTAAGTTTATATGATAGCACGAAACGCATCGGGGATACAGAGTTTAAAAGAACACCTGGCTTAATGAATCTTATCTTCCTAAGGCCCTCAAAAACTTGAAATACTCTACCAATAATCGCAAAGTATATGGTGAAATACTGCAATTGACTGAGCTGTATAAAATTCCTGACAGAAGACTGAGAAACCTGCAAAACTCTAAATACAGAGCCATTATACAACCTTTACTGAATGAGCATCCTAAAAGCATTGGTGAAGGTGTAGACTTTCAGCATAAAGGCGTGAGCAATCAACTCCCGCAGTATATATATTACAATAAGCCGGATGAACTAATAGACTTCGACTGTTGATGGCTTCGGCTGCTGCAGGTAGTACAGCTGATTCGAACGAGGTTCTTTCGATAATCTCTGAGCTTTGAGAGAGAGGTATTATTTAATAAGTATGGAGACGGTAGTTCGAGAATTGCACAAGCCACCACGCGAAACATATCCTCTGAGGCATGTTATGATTAAGCGGCTGGATGACTTGTGGCAGGCCAATCTTGTAGACATAAGTCAACATTCACTTGAGAATAATGGATTCAAATACATTTTAATGGTTATTGATACATACTCTAAATTCGCATGGGCATTACCTGTCAAAACTAAAACCGGTAGAGATGTTGCTGTAGTGTTTGAGCGTTTGCTGCAGACAGGATCAAATCGATGCCCAGACAATCTTGAAACCGATCATGGTGGTGAGTTTTACAATGAATATTTCAAGACTGTGATGGAGCGGTACGGGATACACGACTACTCGACGTTTACCCACCTGAAAGCTAGCTTCGTGGACAGTTTGAACAGAATGGTCAAAGCTCAAATGTGAATACCTTTTAATCTTCGCGGTTCTTACAAGTGGCTAGACATCATCCCACAAATAATTGCGCGGTATAATAGAACCAAACATAGTACAATAAAAATGAGACCGACCGATGTTCGCTATAATTCACTCATGGACAAAGTATATTTCCACATTAAATGCTGGACCCACGCAAAAAGAAGTTCAATGTAGGCGACTTAGTACATATTTCAAAATACAAGACAGCGTTCGAGAAATCGTACTTACCAAACTGGTGAGCGGAGATATTCACAGTATCCAAAGTGCACAGAACGAACCCTAGGACATATCTTAAAGGATGGCAAGGGTGAAGAAATGGCTGGATGCTTTTACACAGAAGAATTGCAGAAGAGTTCTGAAGCAGATGTATTTCTCATCGAACGCGTGATAAGACGTCGCGGGAATAGAGCGCTAGTTAAATGGTTAGTATTTCCATCATCAGAAAACAGTTCGATTGACGCTGACGAGTTAGTGTATAACAGGGAGCGTAGACCTCTGTCTCCTCGGTAGTGTACCATACATGATAGGCAGCACACCATAATATGAGGTGGAGGTGGAATTTTTGAAAAATTGCCTTTTGAATTGCACATTCCGGGGTACAACTTCTGTGGGCCTGAGACAAAGCTTCAGAAACGCCTGGCACGCGGTGGTAGCGGTATTAACCTACTAGACGAAGTCTACCTTGAACACGACCTCACATTCGCTGCAAATAAAGATCTCCCAGCACGCCACGTTGCCGACCGAATATTAGCCGATAGAGCTAAGCAAATAAAGCTAAGAAAAGATCTCCGAATAGGTCAGCGCGTTGATGCATTCGTAGTTGATAAAACTATGCATGGAAAAATTAAGTTCGACATGCAGATGATGAGTTGCAAACAAAATATGAATGCAGCGCGAACAACTGTTGGGGCGAAGAAGAACGAACCAGGCACTTTGAAAAACTGTATTCTCACTTCGATGTGTGCAGCTAAACGTGTGTTGAAGGGGGGGGGGGGGGGGCGAAGGGGAAAGCGAAGGAGACGAAGACGACGACTGCAATTAAACCACCTAGAGTCCTACCACTACCAAACACATCAGGTGGAATTATTCCGTTCCTCGTTCCAGACCTTTGCAGCTCTGGCGGCGGTAGGTTCACTTACAGGTGGAGCTGCAGCTGTAGCCAAAACGTCAAAAACACACAGAATGCACAGGCGCATCTAGAGGAAGCCAGAAGACATAATCTGGCCACGGAAGCAGCAGCTATCGGTAAGGGTCTCTACTGGAAACCATACAGAAAAGGACTAGGTATCTTCATAAATAAAAAAAAGTTCGTTAGTTATCCTACCTGATCGAACGCTCACGAATAAAGGTATCATTAATATTGTTAAAGAGAAACTTCACATTCCTGGATTCCGTTGCGTCTTTATGCGGGATACATTACCGAAGAGTATGTGGCGGACTAATGAGTGCGGAATTGTAAATTTAGATGTTGCTGGGGGTCCAGGGATCCATTGGGAGGCGTATGTCAAGGAAAGTATAAATACAGTACAATATTTCGATTCATTTGGGGATTTACAACCGCCTGAAGATTCACAACGCTACTTCACCAGCAAAAGTTGTGTTTCCTACAATTTACGGCGATGTCAGGACTAACACATACCTGTGCGGGCATCTCCGCATTATGTTCCTCATCACAGCCATGGCAAATTAGCCTTCGCCTGCATCAGCGAACTTCTGGAATGCGCGCTATATTTAGACAGAACGGTGAGAAGTCGAATGCGCGCTTTCTCCTCTCCTTGTCAGAGCCGGTGTGCGAACATCCACACATATGAAAGAGCCATAACTGAACGCACGCCCATCATTTGAGGTTTAGATGCAATGCCATACACTCTGACTTTAAAAGAGCGAGTATCAGCATTACGTGCAAATTACTTTCCGCCGATTTAAGTGCAGGGGACTGGAGTATTGCCCTGATTCGTCTGGAGGCGTATAACAGCATTCCAAATATCACGAAGAGCATCTGGAAATTGACGGTTGGAAGGAGATTCTACAAATACAACTTGGTGCCTACGATATTGATGATTTAAACGAAGTCTTAAAACAGTAAGGAAAAGGTATTGACTGCGGGCAAACATTAATATCCTTAAATCAAATACGTGCAGAGAGTGCTACGATCGACTTTAGACCGAGATTCAATAGGTCCACTGCTAGGTTTTGCAAATGA
The DNA here is from genome assembly GCF_021461395.2 of Schistocerca americana. Taxonomy (NCBI): domain Eukaryota; kingdom Metazoa; phylum Arthropoda; class Insecta; order Orthoptera; family Acrididae; genus Schistocerca; species Schistocerca americana. Next base: position 46,795,543 of record NC_060119.1, read on the forward strand.
TCGTGTTTTGTTGTGGGACGCCAGTAAATTTTATGCATCGGATCAAGCTGTAGATGTACTACCAGTCAGCACAATCCACGTTGAGTGCAATATTGCCACAAACTCATACCTCAACGATAAGTTGATTCATCCCTACAGTCGGTACTGGGTACAAAATAGTTCAAGCCCCCACAAACTATATATCTTCGAGTAACAGTTAAAAACATTGGATTACCTAGAACTGCGTATTGTTGACTAGAGTAATCAGCTTCTTACCTTTCGAGGAGAAGAGATCATTGTACGCTTGCACAATTATTGAAAGTATCACAACACATGGTGCAGAGTTGTGGTAACTAACCCTGAAGCAGAAAGATCGCCTGCTGGCTGTCGAGATGGATTTCTGGAGACGAAGTTGTGGATACTCCAGACTTGACCATATTAGAAATGATACGATCAGAGAGGTTATGAATGTCAAAAGCACAATCCTAGACTACATAGAAAGGAAGCGCCTACTGTGGTATGGTCACTTACAGCGTATTCCAGACAAGATGGCAAAAACGGGTATGGTAATGGACTCCACATCAAAGAAGGCGGCGCGGTAGACCTGCGAGATGTAGGAAAGACGATGTCAACGAAGCAATGGGTGCGAGAGGTCTTAATGAAGGAGACTAGATACACCGTGAACGATGGAGATTGGGATACGAGAGGGGGCGGCAGCCGTAGAAACCTTTTTCATGACTGCAGCGCCCACAGACCGTTCGGCTACTCCCCAGCAACGATTCCAATTTTATATAAAAGTTTCGTACTACTACTATCGATCTCATGCTTGGGAAGCTGGAGCGTATGAATGAAATGTGAAACTACTTCCGAACATAAAGCTTTTTGCTTGTAGTAAGCCTGACAAGCATTTGATATTGGTACTTCGTGAATTATATTTTCTCGTGTTATAAAAATGACCATTTGTGCCAAAACTGTCTCGTTTATTTGGTGTTTGTTACAATAGCTACAATATTAGACAGGCCTATTTTGTTTTATCTAGCAGACAGTGACAAAAACACGTAATCAGATTGAGAAATCACACAAGTCTTTGGTACTGTTTGTATTAACGGCTTTTTCAGTATTAGACAAAGAATTTCTTTTTTCATGTAGCAAAACATTTGACGATCTTTAAGTAAGATTCTTTCCCAGAAAGGAAACAAAGTTAGAGAGAAAAAAATGCTACGTTTAAAGACTGAAGAAATGTGTACTGTCTTGCTTGTCTCTTCTACTGGTTTCATGTATCCTATTTTTAATTTTATCTCACAAAAAAAGCGAGTTATTAGCTATAGGCAATAAAGAATGCAAATCTTCTGAAGAGTTCTTGTTCTCCCGGTTACAAAATATCCCATCCAATATTGATTGCGATTTTTTTTTCTGATGCACATAGTCTCAGTTATAGTGGGAAGGATGATAATCTTCACGTGACCGACGTTTACGTTCAGTGATTTTGCTGTTTTCTCTTCGTTTATTGCTCTCACGTCAAGTGAAAACAAAATGGATTTCTGTGGTTGGGAGCTATCAAGTGAATTAAATTAAAATACATTGACATGAGTACGGAAGGCTAAAATATGTTATTAGTTTCAGATTTTATGTTATTTCCACCTTTCTGACAGTCAAGCATCAATAGCCTTACAGAACAATCAAGTTATTTTTGTCGTTTTGCTAAGGAGATTTGGCTTTTATTAATCTTTTCCGCTGAGGCAGTCAATTTATTTGAAACGAACTGTTTAATTCCACACTACTGGCTGGTTTCAACTGTTTGCTGCATTTCAAAAGTGCATGTTTTCACCTTCTAGCACGTATGAAATTATTTTATAATGAAGAACCAAAGATGAAATAATACATTACTGGTACTCCAAGAAAATTTACATTCGAATCTGGACATACGAATGTGCACTTCAAGCCGAATTACGCGTTTTAGTGTGGTTCACGAAATTCCGATGCTCTTTGCGTATCCTCTGATTTCTTTCTTTTATGACAATGTAAGATCTTTTAATGTCTTACACCTACGAACATACGAGCTTCCAGAATCCTAGTAGCTGCGCAAGCGCGGTGACGCCTGTTATCTGGCGCCTGTTATCTGGCGCTGGCTACTGAGACTAACCTATTTCTAACAGGTCGCGGGAAAATATTGCGAATGGTTATTTGAAAAGCGTTAGTTTCAAAGTAAATTTTCTTTTATGTAAGATGAACTATGTGCGAGAATTTACGATGAATTCCTTAAATCACAGAGCGTTTGACTCATTTAAAAATCAAGTCTGGTACGAACATTTAGAAAAATTTCGAGCTCAGAAGATCAGTCATGTCCTTGTTAAAAATTTTACTGGCACATTTGTGGGATGTGTTTAAGTGTAACGTGCGCAAAAAAGATCAATATGATACGTGAAAGCTTAGCTTCTCTTGCAGCTTATTAATCTTAGAGACCAAGATTATATGTGAAAACTCTGCTTTTCTTGTAGTAACAATATGTATATTAATTTAAACCATTAACGTTTCCTATCTGTGTGCACGCACTACTTAACGGTGGTATTGCTATCACGTGTCCTATGCTCGAATATTCGATGTCATCGGCTGGCGAGATCACGTGACATGAGCTATGACTGGCTACAAAAGCGCATTGCAAGCTTGATTTCAATGCTTCAGAAAGTGACATGCGGAATTTAAGTTTACACTTCCGTAACACGAAAATATGCAGCATACACGTTTCCAATTTTTTTTTTTTTTTTTTACTGAATGTGGTTTTCTAAAGAGCCGAGAAGTACTACACTGATGTATAAAACCATAACCATTCAAGGGACTGATAAATTTTACAGTTTCGAGGAAAAGTACCCTGTCACTTAACAGGGAAAAAGTGTATTTTCACCCGGGAGAAAGTGTAATTTTAACCGAGAAATCCGGGAATTTTTTCTTGTCCTCTTATACACCCTGTATTTACTACTGTCAGCTTAACGTCCGGGAATTCGGTTATTAATAGAACGTTATTCACAAGAGACAAATCTGTGCTTACGTAATGTGCTGTGTCAAATAATGCACTTTTTATACCAGGGCCGGCCAAACGCTGCACAATGTGCAGACGTGCGGAAGTGCTGCACATGTGCGCACATGTGCGACAGTGGCATCTGTTATTAGACATGTGTCCTAAATGAACGGAGGGGGCTCCACTTCCGTGTTTATGTGGTACAAGCAAGAGCGCAACATTCCCAGTCTCGTTTACCCCTGGTAACCGTAACCTTAACAGAGAAGTACTGAGAAATGGCAAATACTGTGAAAAATTAAATGACGGGAGATCTATGTTCTCAGTCGTTTAAAAATGACTGGGAACTGCAATTCTTTTTTGTAGCCGTTGGTGAAAACTCAGTGTATGCTGTGCCGCCGAATAATAAGCGGCTAGTGTAAGTTTTCAATTGAAAGACACTACAATACATATCACAAAGACGAGTGTAGTGTACTCAACAGTGAAGAACGGCAAGCAAAATTAAATGTGCTTAAGAAAATGGATGAGACACATCAACTCGGTTATCATTTCTCATGACCAGTGATAAACGTGTTTGGATTTATTCCTTTCATAATTAAAAATTATTGTTTACTAACTGTGCATCATTGCCTCATTCTGTTCCATGTTACATTATTGTCAGGAAAGTTGGTCATTAAAGCGATTCTTCCAATGTATACTTACATTTAGGTTTTTTTTTTTTTTTAATGCGTGAAGGGCTACGCTCAGCTGAAGTCGATAAAACATAACATTCATCTAATTGTCGGTTATTATGCAGATTTCAGACGTAACTGATGAAAGATATAGCAATAATGGTATTGAAATAACAGGTGATCATCGAGAGGTCTGCTGTTATTCTGTTCAGAGGTCAGTGAGACAAATTATGTGGGTGTAACTGAGGGCACCGAGAATTAGTTATAGGAAACTTTGCATTAGTTTAATGTTATCTTAAATCATGAATAAGGTTCTTGGGAGTCTAAGTACTCTCTTTCTTAAATACTAGATCAAAAGCATTACGCGTATTTACGTGCCGTCAGTCAAGTTGCCTTAATAAAAATCCGCGGTTGTTAACTGTATTACTTGTCTTACTGAGTTAAACTGTTAACATAAAAGTAGACGTCTCAATGAGTAGATTGTGACAGTATTTTAAATGTTTAATACGCTAAACACCTTCCCATGGTTGGCCTGCTAGCTGTGGAAAGAGCACTAGAATGCGCCGGTACAGAGTATCCCAGCAAGTGGATAAAGCGACATCTGTGCGTAGAAACATGCACTACATGAACGCTGACTGCTGCGGCGTGCACGCTGTGACCCGAAAGTTGCACATGTGCAGGAGCACCGCACGCGTGCAGAATTTATGGCCGGCCCTGTTTTATACCAATCAGTCCACGCATATCAACTGTCGTAGACAATTTTTTATTAATAACTTAATAACAGAAGATCTTGTACGGTTTCACACTGCAAGAAGCCTCTTCTTTGACATGCACACTTACAGTAGAAATATTTGACGTAACATCTGAAACGCTGAGTTCTCGATAATTTGCAACTTGATGAATTAATTCTTAGCCTATTTCTTTGGAACTGTCATCAGAAGCGCCTCTCACCTCTAAAACGTGTCACCTCTTTAGCACACATTGCAACAAACTTCGTTGTTTTTTTATTACAACCTACATTCCTGAAGGAGATGTCAGTGTGGAGTTTCATACAACTGTATTTCTTTAAATGAGTTGCTCGCGACTGGAAAAACAGAAACGTTGGTCAGCTTACGCGTGACATATGCTGTAGAATTTCTTTAGTTTACAACAAATATTTATTCCTTACTTCTCTTTTTGGACACTCCCGTTTCCTCTACGTTTACGCATTGGTTTCAGTTTTACTTGTTACTGCAAATACTTCCTCACTCTGCATGATTACAAATACACCACGAATGAGAATCCTGTGCTGGATGTAGTTGCGCAGGGATGAAGGTACGTTTCACGTTTTTGGAACTAACATTACGTATGACTTGGCCATGGCCTCTACGCTCGGCCACTGTTGACTGGTTCGGGCAGGCTGTCCAGGCAGTCTGTGCTCGATTACTCCGTCATGCAAAACTAGCCCGCCCGAACATCAACTGCTCTTCTACACAGTTTATTGACCGACCGACAAATTTCGTAACAGTCTACACAACGCACGTCCCGACCGACTTCATTTCAGGGCCGCCCTGCTCCTAGAGCTGGTTATGACGTTCTGTTCTACGCGATACCGCTTAGAAGGGAACCTCCCCATCGCACCCCCCTCAGATCTAGTTATATGTTGGCACAGTGGATAGGCCTTGAAACACTGAACACAGATCACTCGAGAAACAGGAAGAAGTTGTATGGAACTATGAAAAAAATAAGCAAAATATACAAACTGACTAGTCCATCCGCAAAATAGGCAACATAAATGATAGTGTACGCTCAGGATCGTTGTGTTCCAGTTGTTAGCGTGTGCTGCTGCGGCACAAAAGGTTCTTGGTTCAAGTCTTCCCTTGAAGGAAAATTTTACTTTATTTTCACAAAGTTATGATCTGTCCGTTCGTTCATTGACGTTTCTGTTCACTGCAATAAGTTTAGTGTGCCCCTCCAATGGGAACCGAAAACATTTGATCGCAAGGTCATAGGTCAACCGATTCCTCCACAGGAAAACACGTCTGATATATTCTATACGACACTGGTGACGGCATGTGCGTCACATGACAGGAATATGTTGTCGACCCACCTAACTTTTACACTTGGCGAATGGGTAAAAAGATTCTTCTACCTTGCCCGATTTAGGTTTTCTTGTGGATGTGATAATCACTCCCAAAAAAAGTGATGAAAACATAAGAGTTTGTCACAAACTGCAACAAATGAATGCAACAGTTTCACAGTCGCTAAGTTTTCCCTGTGCTCTGTCAAAACATATGTTTTTAACGTTTTCAAATTTTTCCGTGTGTAGACAGTCAAATCCTGCATATGTCCAAGCAAATCTGAACATGTCCTGGAATTTTGTAGATCGAAGTTGATTTTGTGTGAGTGCCTGAACTGAAAATAAAAAAATTAACATATTCACTCTAGGCAAGTCTTCAACCAAGGCCCTGTCGTTTCGCAGCTGCTCACGCTAACCACGAGACCACGGCGCTCCTGAGCTCACACTATCCGTGATGCTGCCTATGTTACACATGGACTACTCAGTTTGTATATTATGCCTATTTTTTCCTAGTTCCACACAACTTCTTCCTGTTTTCTCCATTGATCTGTGTTCAGTTTTTCAAGGTCTATCCACTGAGCCAACTTATAACTAAATCTGAGGGGGGTGCGATGGCGAGGTTCCCTTGTTAGTATTCCACAGGAAAAGAATTGGGATTTGGCTTGGCTGTTCGAACTAACAAAGCCAGAAAAAGCCGTGATAAAGCTGTAGGTAAAGAAATGGCTATTGCAATGGACCAAATGCACCTACGCTTTGTTACTTACGGAGCAGAGACCCGAAGATTTTCGGAATTATTTAAGAATGGATGAAAAATGCTTTTCGGAGATCCTGAACGTCGTCAAACGATAGCCACATACGATTTCTAGCCACTGGCAGAATTTACGAGGACCTCAGATTCAGCGCAGTTAATCCACAAAATTATTATCTAAAATGATTCTTGAAATCTGCAGGGTGATTCTTAGTTACTTGAGGAAATATTCGTGATAAAGCAGAAGCGAAACGAAAATTATATTCATGTAAACTTTATGAATTTATGTTCGTATGTAGTAATAATATCCCCTGTAATTTCAAGAAACTCCTTTCAGATTCGGACGACTGCAAATGGCGGCGGCGCATATTATAAATTCAGCAACATATTCATAAGAAGTGAAGCACTTAACAGTTGTTAGAAAAGAAAAGTACTTCACTTTGCTCTTCATAGCAGAACAGGCGACGATAGGTTGGATTTTTGTAACACTTCTAATAATGAACCAAGTGGATTTCATGAATGAAAGTCCGTGTACTGTCTATAATTCGGTTTTTAGTTCCTACTATCGATACGTATCTGAAACGAAATAAAAATCCAATCTGTCTCTATTTAACGTTATCTAACTTCATTTCCGGTGAGTATTGGAAATAAAACCGAGAAACAGACAGACGACTAACCATTATTCACAAAACTGTGTATGTTTTATTTTCTCTGTTTGCCACATGAAACTACTACAGATTTGTTAAAAATGAAAGAAGCACTTCATTGCTTACCCCTCTATTGCTATACTGCTCGCGCGGCACGTCCCACAGACATCTGAAGACTCGAAAACTTTCCAGAAACTCTGTCATAAAAATTTCGTCTGCCTCGCACACTACCGTGTTAGCCACATTCGGAGTGCGCTGAACCCCGCGCGTGGTGACTGAAAAGGAACTGTTGTGGGGCGGCTTGCAGGACAGACTACACAATTTGTACGGTGAATGGGGCCGCGGGGAGGCGGGTGCGGCTGTCTGCTAGTCTTACCTAACAAACCAACCGCAAAGAAAAATCGCTCTTTAGACCAACAAGCCTACAGGCGTACAGTTGGTCGGTCGGTCAACAAGCTACACACGCACAATTTATCGGTCGGTCGGTCGGTGAACTGGGCATGTGTAGGATAGGGTCCTTTACTGACAGTGGGACACTGATAGTAACTGAATAAGAGAAAGAGCTCGAAAATCTAGATTTCGCAGTAGCAGATTCCGATGTCTCCTAACAGGCTTCTGACTTCAGTGTTGAAGGGTTTCAATACTATATCTTACCAGGTATGTAGTATACCGAAGCAACATTACGACAGATCACTGGCAACACACTATGGGGAGTTACTGGCAATGCTTGAGGAAAGTTCGGTTGGGTGGCTGACCACGGTTTCTCTCGGAGGTTTGCTTGTAACCTCAGAATCGTTCCTTCAAACTACTATGAAATTATCGAGTGGGGTAACGCAGTGGTTAGCACACTGGACTCACATTCGGCAGGTTGACAGTGCAATCCTGCGTCCGGCCATTTAGGTATAGGATTTCCGTGATTTCCCTAAATTGCGTACTGAAAATGTCGGGATGGTTCCTGTGAAAGAGGACGACCGGCTTCCTAGTCCACCCTTCCATAGTCCGAGCTTGTGCTCGGTCTCTTATATCCGCATCTCGTGGTCGTGCGGTAGCGTTCTCGCTTCTCACGCCCGGCTTCCCGGGTTCGATTCCCGGCGGGGTCAGGGTTTTTCTCTGCCTCGTGATGACTGGGTGTTGTGTGATGTCCTTAGGTTAGTTAGGTTTAAGTAGTTCTAAGTTCTAGGGGACTGATGACCATAGATATTAAGTCCCATAGAGCTCAGAGCCATTTTTCGGTCTCTAATGGCCTCGCTGTCGACAGCACGTTAAACTCTAACCTACACCCCCCACCCCCCCCTACGAAATTGGAATTAATTTGGTCCAGATATAGGGAACCACAATTTGTCCACGAAATTGGTGTCACTAAGAACCTGTGCTCCGTACTTTGGGAACAATTGTCCACTTTTCAACCGGAAGTAATTAAAATTAGCACCAGAACGAAAAGATTTATGCAGCTGCGCTGGCTATCATCAAAGACCAGGCAAAGGAAACAGAGACAGCTCAGCGTCGGAAAGCAGGAAATACGGATTTGTCATCGGTTTAGGGTCTAAATGAACAATATTTGAGTATACAAGGCTCCTGCACTTACACACTAATTTATCGGATGACAGAATGACCAAATTGATCGCAGCCTACACACGTCCGAACCGACTGTACTCGGCGATTATAGTGCCGCCCTGTTGTTTGTTTTATCTTCAGTTCACTGCGTTTTTGTTCTAAGAGATCCGGCCTGGTTTTTCATAAAAAATAATAACGGGGTTTGCATTGGCTGTTTTAAAGGTAAGAAGGGAAAAATGCAGAAAGAAAGCTGTGGGCGAAGAAGTGGCCAATGCAAGGGAAGAAATACACCCATGTTCAGGCTGGGAGCTTATAATTTTCCTGATTATTTTAGAAGGGTGAATAATGCATTTCGAAGCTGCTGGACATCATAAAACGTTTGTTAAAGGAAAAATAATGCAGTACTGAGAGAGGTGCTAAACTTCGAGGAGAGACTGTTAGCTGTATTACGATTTCTCGCCACTGGCGGCAGACCTAAGATTCAGTACTTTCATACCGCTACAATTATTAACTAAAATTATTCGGGAAACGTACAACGAGATTTATAGCTGACAGAGGTAATAAATCATGATAAATTAAAATAAATAAAACAAAAGACGATCACGAAAACGTTATTAATTTACTTACGGATGTAGTACAAAAGATGACCTGCAAATTTCAGAATCTCATTTCATATTTGAACAAGAAGGACTACACATGAGGGCGGCGCGCATCATCTAGTAAATACATCTGCTACATCTACATCCGTACAGATACATAAGAAATAAAACATTTTGTGACTGTTAAAATTGTTTGGTTGGGTTGGGTTGTTTGGGGGAAGAGACCAAACAGCGAAGTCATCGGTCTCATCGGATTAGCGAAGGACGGGGAAGGAAGTCGGCCGTGCCCTTTCAAAGGAACCATCCCGGAATTTGCCTGGAGCGATTTAGTGAAATCACGGAAAACCTAAATCAGGATGGCCGGACGTGGGATTGAACCGTCGTCCTCCCGAATGCGAGTCCAGTGTGCTAACCCCTGCGCTTGGCGTTAGAATTGTAATAAATAAATAAATAAAAATGAAAGATCCCACACTTTGGACTTCAGGGAAATTAAAATGTAAAAACAGAAATAAAGAAGATAGACAGGCTTAATCACGTGTTGCACATAGAGAAACCACTATGGATTCGTTAGAAAATGAAAAAAGTGCATCATTTCTTGCATCTCTATTGTTATACTCCTCGCACGATGTGTCGCGAAAACATATGCAGTCTTTGAATTTCACTAAAAACTTTGTCCTTAAAGTTTCGTCCGCCTCGGACGTCGAAATGTATATTACAACAGTATTTAATTCCGAGAGCTTTGTCAGAACAGGAGTTTTACTCATGCGATTGGCACGATCGTGCTACACACGACACAATTTCTTGGTTCGGTTGTCGACTGGTCGGTCGCGCCCGACATCCCGACAATAAAAGTTCGTCGGTCGGTCAGTCAAAACACCGACACACTGCCAATTTGTCAGGCGGTCAGTTGGTGGGGCGCCACAAGAGGCGCTGTTATCGAGTCACGTGATCTGCCTGACGGCTGCAACGGATGACACGAACAGCTGAGGGTTATTCGTCTTACTTGATTAGAGAAGTAGAGATCGAAGTATTACGGCGTTGTTTTGTTGTTGAGAGGAGTTTTGTTGTTGAGAGGAGTTTTGTTGTTGTTGCTGCGGTTGTTTTGAGTTTTGTTGCTGTTGTCTTGAGTTTTGTTGTTACTGTTTTGAGTTTTGTTACTGCTGTTGTTTGGGGGAGAGTTTTTGTTGTTTGACAGGAAGGAGAGTTTTTATTGTTTGGAAGGGAGGAGAGTTGTTGCTGTTTGCGAGAGGAGGAGAGGTTTTGCTGTTTGCGTGCGAGAGGTGGAGAGTTTTGGCTATTTGCGTGCGAGAGGTGGAGAGTTTTGGCTATTTGCGGAGGAGGAGAGTGTTTGGTGTTTGCGTGCGAGAGGAGGAGAGTGTTTGGTGTTTGCGTGCGAGAGGAGGAGAGTGTTTTGTGTTTGCGTGCGAGAGGAGGAGAGTGTTTGGTGTTTGCGTGCGAGAGGAGGAGAGTGTTTGGTGTTTGCGTGCGAGAGGAGGAGAGTGTTTGGTGTTTGCGTGCGAGAGGAGGAGAGTGTTTGGTGTTTGCGTGCGAGAGGAGGAGAGTGTTTGGTGTTTGCGTGCGAGAGGAGGAGAGTGTTTGGTGTTTGCGTGCGAGAGGAGGAGAGTGTTTGGTGTTTGCGTGCGAGAGGAGGAGAGTGTTTGGTGTTTGCGTGCGAGAGGAGGAGAGTGTTTGGTGTTTGCGTGCGAGAGGAGGAGAGTGTTTGGTGTTTGCGTGCGAGAGGAGGAGAGTGTTTGGTGTTTGCGTGCGAGAGGAGGAGAGTGTTTGGTGTTTGCGTGCGAGAGGAGGAGAGTTTTTGGTGTTTGCGTGCGAGAGGAGGAGAGTTTTTGGTGTTTGCGTGCGAGAGGAGGAGAGTTTTTGGTGTTTGCGTGCGAGAGGAGGAGAGTTTTTGGTGTTTGCGTGCGAGAGGAGGAGAGTTTTTGGTGTTTGCGAGAGGGGACGACTTTTGGATCAAGTTAACAGCCATGGTAAGTGAACTCTGATATTTCTTGTAAATTGTATTTTGCAGGGACGTTAAGTTTTAAGAAAATGACAGTGTTCCTGTTTTAGTTGATGTTCTTGTAAACATGTTATGCAGGTAAAAATAAAAATGGCCGAAATTAAGGTATCTTTCACTCATTGAACCGGCCCTCTGATACAACTTGTCTAATAGCTTGCTCATTGTGAATATTTTTTTTACAGTAAACATCAGACATATTACATTATTATATTGCCTGTTTCGACTCAATAGATGGTTGATTTTTGTCAGCAGTGGCTGCGCTGTTTATTTTTGCATTACAGGTTTTCCTTCCATCATATGACTTCAGATTTCGTATCCATCCAACTCGAAAAGCTGTGGGTGAAGGGTGTTCGACCAATAACGGACGATTCTTTCCATTAATTTAGGAAGTTTTCTTGTTGGTATTTGGCAGTTGTTAGTGGTTGGTAGGTGTCGACATCAGTTTACCATTATTGGTTGGTCATATTTTTTGTGCTATGTCTGGAGAGTTTTCGTTTGTTGTACTGTGGACTTCGTGTTAGATATGGTATGTGAAGGTTTACGTAATGGGTTTTTACGATTTCAATGTGTTTGTTTTCGTCACTATGGGCTTTCTTTTTTCTGCTATAATGACCAAGTGAAATGTGCGGTATCAGTTTTCAGAGATGTGTGTGAGTATCTGGTATGGAGGGTTTCGTTCAAGCAATACAGGTCAAGCGAAGTTACAATGCCACGGGTTTTGGTTTTGCGTATTTGGATTGTTCTTACTGTGCAGAACTTCGTGTGCTAAATTTTTTGGTTAATATTGGTCTGGAAAGGTGTTATTATTCTCAGTCAGAGAGAGAGAGAGAGAGAGAGAGAGAGAGAGAGAGAGAGAGAGAGAGAGAGAGAGAGTGAGAAGGGGGGGGAGGGGGGGGGGAGCGGCAATACCACGCTTTACCTAGACGAAACACTAAAGTTACAGGGCCTCCGTGTAATACGAGATCTTCAAAATTTTCTAGCTGTATTCGCGCAGACTAAAACAAAATGAATAGAGCATTTTTGTAGCGTATGTAATGCAGTTCAATGTTTTAACGGTATGCATTTGTAATAGTAGTCTGTTCTCGAGTTGTTACAGAAACGCGTACAAAAGTGGTCTCCAACTACACTAACTTCCTCACACTCTATCCTCCCCCACCGCTTTTCCTCCTATCAGAATTCTTAGTATGTTGCTCACGGCGCTCCCTTTTACCACTGCTTGAAAATTTGAGACTAAACGAATTATTTCCATTTTCGACCGGCTCCGTGGACTATTTAATCATAATTATTAAGTTATGTACTTGATGTAAGCACTTCCATTAAATTTACGAAGGTTTATAGAATTTCTTGGTGTTGTTCTGCAATACAATTGTTCAGTAATAATTAAATATGGCGATTAATAACACAGTGGTTGTGCAAGGAGTGTTAAAATTTGTTACGTAAAGGGTGCTTTAATCTGTCTGGTCGATATTTCTTCGTTCTCTCGGATGTTTTCTTTCTTCTTACGAGACGACTCTTCCTGTAGTTCTTCCCCTGATCTTCGTTTGGGGTCTCGTTTGCCTGTGTTCCAGTATTTTGATTTTTTAATTATCCTCTATAATTTGCAGTTTTTATGTCTTCCTAAATTTGTGTGACGCATTTAATGTTGCTCTTACTATTCCACAGCTTTTCTATTACTCCTGTACTAATTCTTTTCTGTGGTGTTCTCATAAGATGTCCAAAGAACGATACGCGATACTTCGTGATGGTGTTAGTTATTAGTTCTGTTTTCTTGTGTATTGTTAACTTCGGAGTTACTATCCAATGATTTTATGTATGTCTATGTATATTCTCCGATGCCCATTTACTGAAATATTGTTGGTCTCCTAATTCTTCTTTCTGTCTTTGGTCCATTTCTGCTGTAGTAATTTTGAAGATTTTTCAGCTGCATATAACATTTCTGGTCGTGTAACTGTTTAATAGTTCAATTTAGCATCTATAGACACGCTTTTTTGTTGTTTAGTAATGTATTTTTCTTTCTTCAATTGCTGTATTTTGCCATTTTTAGTTCTCATTTAGATTGTTACGATTTCACCTAAATATTCAAATTTATTAACAGTTTTGGGTAAAAGCTGCGTATTGGACCCCCCCCCCCCCCCCATCCGTTTTTCAATATGGCACAGATGTAGATATTAGTCTTCGCTACTAGGTAATTTGTTACCTCGACCATACATTCTACTGTCACATTAGTTGGCTTTGCCACCTTGTAACATAAACTAGACAAAGGAATGTTCCACGAATCTTTGACGCCACGGCCACAAATTCAAGGGGGAGGGGAGGTGTCCAATACGTAACTCAGTTTCGATTCCCTGTTATATTGTAATTTAATTTGCAAGTCGGATAAGACAACGTAATCTTGTTTTCCGAATGATATTTTAAGGTCAATTTCCTGTGCTGTTTCTTGTAGCGATTTAACTTGTATTATTTCCTGAGTATTGTTGGCTAGGTGAGCAAGAGCATCAGCAAATCCCAAGAAGTTGAAACTTCATTTGTCGCACACACAATTCTTATTTTCTTTTGATTATCTTCTTACCATTCGCTCATTACATATTCCAGTGCACAGTTGAAGAGTAGTAGTGTTAGCCTGTCACTTTGTCTGAAGCCAGTTTTTATATGGAATGCTTCAGAAGTCGCCCCTGTGAACTACTTTCGATGTGGTGTTGGGTAGAGTAAGTACTGTTACCATCATTAAGCTGGTCCCTTTTCCAAACGTCATTCGTTAGTTGAGTGATCAGTTGATATAAACAATACATACAGTAGTGATACACAATACATTCATCTTTACATATTACATATTGCAATCGAGGGCCTTCAGCTTGGAATTCATTTAGTGCAAACAGGTATTTACTAGGAAAGCTAACCCCCTGTTCCACAGATTTTTAAAGTATGTGGCAGCTTGTTGAACCATACATACCATATTAAAATATGGACTATTCTTATATTTTTGTCCTCTGAATGATCTTGTTATCCCACTTCTAGTGTCGTAGTTGCGTGTATCACATTTGCTTGCTTTGTTTTTACTGTTCACAAAAACTATAGTAAGTTAATACAAATATAAGGAATATATTGTTAAATATTTGTCAGACAAGGATTTCACACGAGGACTCTCCGGACCTTAGTCTGTGCATTAACCTCATTGCCTTTATCTACAATACCAACAGCGTATTCACGTGTTGTCCTGCCACGCGGCCGCACACTTCAGTATCGTGATTAACAAATTATCCCATGTTTAGGGATTGAGCTGGAACTGTTTTTGCCACTTCGCGTATCAGGTGGAACCCACCGCTTATTTTCTCGCACACAGAATAGATGTGGTTTACGTGACGAAAATTTTTGTCCAGAAGGACACACAGAAATTTGTTACCTATTTCTTCCTATTTAATATCACATATATTATTTTATCCTCATTAGAGCAAATTGTTTTAATGTTAGTAACAGATTTACTGACTTGAGGATTTAGGCCTCAATGTAGGAAAATACGTGGTTACTTCTGTCACTCCTTCAGTTTCAAATGCCTCTAATCCCTCAGCTTTGCTGGTAAAATAGAAGGGTGGTGGTGTCTTCAGCATAGCTTACCAGATGAAGGTGGAAAAACTGTCGTAGTAGTAGTAGTAGTAGTAGTAGTAATTCGGTGCACTGCTTGCTATAGTAAGTTAACAGTGACTGAATGTTGTATGCCTTAAATTTCATGAGCGACCCACGGCTGACTGTCAGATGCTTTGGAAAGATGTAATATTATACCTCTTCTCTTCATTCCTTCATCCATTCTTTCCTAAAGCCATGCTGCATTTATTTATTTAAAATAACCATTTCAAAAACTATATTAAATCTAGGGGACAATGGTACTGAGCTCTAGTTTGAAGCCTTTATTGTAGGTTACTTCGCTTCTTAGCACTGGTTTAACAGTGTTTTTTTTTTTTTTAGACTACTAAGTTTTTCTCCTTAATACTGCAGATTGAGGCAAGTTGTGGTTCCTTCTATGCACTTTCTTCAGGGCTCGACGTCACAGCTGAGTATTTGTTCTTTAATGTTAGGATTACCTTGCTTGTTTCATTTCCCATAACCTTCTCAGGTTGAAACTTCACGATTTTGAGTGGTATGGTTTGGTATCTCATGGTAGATGCCCATAACATTTTCTGCTGGTGATAAGAAATTCTTATCAAAAAGAATACATACTGCTTTTGATATTTTTACGATATTAGCGTACTGCACTTTGCACTAAGCTTATCCCGTTTATCTGACGCTTCTGCGTGGGATAGTGTATCCAATCCCTCCTAGCTACCTTATTTTTAATGAAATTTGATCTTGCTGTTATTCAAAGCTCGTTTCTTTTCAACACTTTTTGTTGTTTTGTAAGAACTGTTATTTATTCTGTGTGTTGTGGAAGGTAGTTTGAGTAATGGGAAGTCCACGTTACTTAACCAGTGTCACCAGCAATTTTGAGAATTGTTGCGTGATGTATCCAGGTAGATCTAGAAGCTGTGAGACCCTGGTGTCAAAGGAAAGTATATTTTTACGGTTGTATGATCTTAATATAGCTGAGTTTCATGACAGCTAATTTGCTGAAGCTGACATCAATGTTTGTCTCAAAGTACATTGTCATTGGAACCAGTCTGCTTAATTTCGTCACTGAAACTGTAGAATCTTCACAAGGTCGGTCTTGCCACAGAATCGGGGGTTTCATGCCAAAGGGACAGGTACTAAAAACCAATTCGTAAAGCGCTGGTTTCAGGTTGAAATGACTGGTCTTTGTCGCTATGCCAGCCAAAAGCACATTAAAATCCGTTAGCTCGCATTTCAAATAAAATTGCACATGACACTGTCAACGTTTTAAAATTAAATGACTCATTTCAGCGAATTCAACTGCACGAGTGTTTCGTCAGAGATATAAAAAGCTTAAACAAAAGAAATAAACCCTTGGCCAAAGGCTCATTACTACGTATGCCTGAACTAAGTTAGGCAGAAAATCTAATGATTAAAATGTTTGAGAGATATGCGAAGCTTCTAGACAAAATACTGCCTTGAACTACGGATGGAGGTACGACTACGTTGTAAAGAAAAAAATTCTCACGTCTGCTAATCATATACTGCATGTGGTAGAAACATTAGTAAAGTTGCGTCTTATTGTTTGGACGATCTGTTTGAAGTACGAACCAACGGATTTTAATGCGTTTTATGGTGGAACAGCGACAAAGACCCTTACAAGGGTTGCAATTAATCACTTGACATAAAGAATTGGCATCTGTGAAACCTGTAACGTCATTTAACGGTGATACCAAATTTAATTCATAATTTTACATTTTATGTGGAGTGTGCTGTCTAGTGATACGTCTGTAGGTTGTGCCAGTTACCACCGCTTTCCCAAGTGACTTCTTAAATATGCGATTAGACGGAGCTTCCCTCACACAAATATGTGGAAGATATGTGACAACAGTTTCTCGCAGTCATGGCGGTTTGTAGAAGGTTTTACGTAGATTTCTGACTCTTATCTGTTCTTGAAGCTGCTGCAACTTTCGTCATGTGACAACCAGGTAGCTTGAAAATGAACAATGTGACAAAATTAGCTAATAGCGAAAAATCATGAAATAAGTGTTCGTTTCAAAATGAAAAATCGCATACGCAGGGCAATGACTTCCCTCAAGAAACTTGAACATGTTTGGAAATACTGAGGACAAACATTCAGCAGATTGCCTAAGAATCACGTAAAAATTTTATTGCGCTATACAGTACGTGGGTAAGTCCATAATTGTTTTGCGTTAGTTTGCGGTTCTGTTATTGATTCTGCAGGAGGAGGGAAATGAAGCTCAGGAGGTAGTTAAAGATGAATTTTTGTTTTCCGCAGGGTATTTCAGAGGCAGCTGCACAGTAAACTACACTGAAAGCAGGCACGGGATTGGTAGTAAATACGCTCACCCTCATTTTGCTCTCATTATGAGATTGACGAAGAACTAGGTAGTATGAGAAACCGAGCAAGTAGGTACAGACAAAACGAAAATCACAGTAGTATTTGGCCTTATTTCAGTCTCCCGAAAGCCTTTATTCCCAGAAACCTTGCAGTTCTTGGCTCGCTGAGATCTCCGTTCACTTTCAATAGCTGTAGTCCCTAAACCCGTCCCTCGCATATTTTCGCGATATAGGCGCGTTTTTTAGTTTCCCTCGTTGCAGTGGAAAAGCAATTTCCGTTATTGCATCCATCACGCTTGAGATTTGGCACGAGATCTCTGTTTATGGAATCCACAGTCACGCATCCCATTACCCATACAAGAGGACACGTTTTGAACCAGTAAGAAGTTATGGACTTAACACTTAGTCAGGACTGTTTGATACTGTGTTTGGGTTAAAGTACAATGGCATTCTGAATACCCTAAAACTAATAACTAAAATGCCGAAACTTTTTAGTAGAGCCGGCGGTTAAAAACACGCTCTGCGGCAGGTTGACGTCTAATAGAGCCTAGATTCAGCAAGAAAGACTTACTTGCTCAAGTATCATCCCTGACTATAATTTATGAAACTGGAATGCTCCTACCAGGAAGTGGTGAGGCGTTCGACAGGAGAATAGTTCACTGTTTTAGCTTCTTAAACAAAGCACTGTTAGAAAATGCATCTGTCAGATACTCACACATTGCAACCATAGTCAACGCAAACATATAGTTTGCATCTGCCATTTCCAAAAGAACAGTTCTATGTCGCCGTTTACGTTTATAAAAAGGCTCCCACTATTAGTCGAGCTTGTTATCACGTGCTTTCCATGTAGCGCGTCGAGACGATGAGGGAAAATTCAGCTTCTCTCGAAATCTGCTGTGGCAATGACAAGGGTACCGCCCTGGCTCACCACGATTTCGTTCAGGTACATGATGTATGCAGGACTTGACTAGAAATTAAAGTGACGCAAGTGGGAACTCCAGATCAACAAACGTTCAGAAAAACAGTATTTTTGGTGCTGGTTGGACGATGCATGTCGTGCAGAACGGTAATCAGAAGGTCGTGGGGTTGAGTTCGTATGTGCAACAATTTTTCCTTCGAACTTTACGTCACTTGCACTGCAAATAAACCGAAGTATAGGTCAATATATTGCATTTGTTAATGTTTTCATACAAGGCGTCACTTGCTGTAGTGATACTCATCGTAAAAGCAAGGAGCACTAATTTTCTCAGTATCTTACACACGTTATGAACGCCTCTTTTTTATTGCACAACTTTACTTAAAATTTTCTATAGCGAAGCAAACTTGATTCACATTCGTGAAAGGTTCTCTCTACCGCACAGTTTGTTGCGTAACGCATCGTTTCGCCAAATAGTATAGCTGGTGACGCACAAAGATGCAGTCTTCTCGGAATGTGATTTATTTTTATCATTCTGTGAGGTAAGAGCAGTTTTGTAGCTTTTTGATCAAATTCTTTTTCTTGCAATAAAAATAGACGTCACAGAGTTGCAATAGCAAAGTGCATGTAATATTTTCTCAACGCTTGGCCTTTTTATTTCATGCCAAGACCTACGTACACCATAAATTTAGACGAAATCGGTGATGACGAGTAGGCGCTGTATCTTTGTGGCCAGTCTTCTGCGCTTTGTTGGATGTGTAAGAAACCACCATTCTCGATGAGAAAGAGCTGTCAGTAAGATTTAACTATTTGCAGAAATTCTATGTAGTGTAACTGCGTTTTCAGCAATCTGTTATGCATGTGTAGCCGGAATTTCTTTGTATTTTGAGCATAGTTGAAAAAATAATGAATACGTATTACACGACAAAGCAAATACAGAACCAGAACTTCCAAAAATATCAATGGAAAAATTACCAACGTTGGAATTCATAATAAATAATGAGATTTCTTTTCCAGTCAGATTGTTTGCTTAGATGTTCACATCCCTACAGACCACCGTAGCTGCTTCTTTAATGATCCTGCCTATTCTGCAAACAGGGTCTCGAAAGGGATACTGTAGGTTGCAGCACGAATCACATGAAAAATGCTGATTGTTATCGGAACGCAGTACATTTAAATCTACCGTTTTTGTGAAATAAAATATTTTAAGGTAAGGTAGTCCAAGCTTTTACAGTGAAGCGGTAGGCAACAATCACTGTGGTGCAATCTTACTGCTCGTCTCACTTTTGTCTCGTTATGGACGGAGTCTAGAAGAAACCGCACCTCGCCGCTCGTCAATCGGAGGAATGTCCCGGCTTCGTGCTCATCCTCAGTCCGTAGTTCCCGAACTAGCGTATGGGCTGCGCCCTGTCCTGTTCATCCAGTTTCGCTCACAATCTTTCACGTGTACCGTGATGAGAAATATGAATCATCTATGTACACGTTGGTATCATTTCTAACTCTGACTAAAAAAATATACGTATACGTATTCAGTAAATTAACACGTCACAAAACCTTTTTCATCACCCTGGTTCCCAGAACTTCTAAAGATAGGTGTTGAATGTGGATATTGTATCACAGACACAGTACTTTGACTGTTCAGAGATGTCACTAAACCCACGCAGAGATGTAAACAACCATTCAGGAGCAGCGCCTATTAAACGAGGGGGTCCGACAGTCGATCAGTTCCAGTCATTCCACCAGGAAGCAGGTACAGGTCTTGTGTTTTCTGTAGTTCAACCATGCCTACACGGTCAATACTGGCGTTCCATCGCGTCCGCATTGTTACTTTACGCTAGGAAGGGCTCTCAACAAGGGAAGTGTCTGGGCGTCTCAGAGTGAACCAAAGCGATGTTCGGACACGGAGATACAGAGACAGGAACTGCCGATGGCACCCATCGCTCGCTTCCCCCCCCCCCCCACCCCCCTCCTCCACAATGGCTATTACTGCAGTGGATGACCGCTACCGACGGATTATGGCTCGAAGGAACACTGACAGCAACGCCACCATGTTGAATAATGCTTTTGTGCAGCCACAAGACGTAGAGCTACAACTCAAACTGTGCCCAATAGGCTGCATGATGCGCAACTTCACTCCCGACTTCCAAGGCGAGGTCCATTTTTGCAAACACGACACCATGCAGCGCGGTACAGATGGGCCCAACATGATGCCGAATGTACCGCTCAGGTTTGGCATACAACTCTTTTGTGGATACGTGCGTAGCGAGCACGGGGCCCCGAGCTAATGTGGCCTTCCTTCCTTTCCGGGCTGCATACCTTCCCTTTCCGCATCCTTCCCCATCCCCTGTCTTCACCCCCCCCCCCCCCTCACCTCTGGCTGTTTCCTTCACTTTCTCCCCCTCTGGGAGTATGGTTTGCGCCTACGTCCGGAGACGGACGCTTGTAAATGTACCGCATTCTTCTTCTTCCTTGCTTGTATGTCTTCTTCCTTCCTTTGTCCTTCTCCTTTCCTTACCTCTTCTCTTTACCCTTTTCTCCGCTGCGGCGTTTGAGACCCCCTCTTCTTTCCTTTCCCTTTCTCTTTCTTCCTCCCTGTGCGTGTCTGAAGGCCGACCCACGCACTTCCATGCGTAGCCGGTGACGGGGTAACGCGTAATTCCCCGCCCGGGGTAGACAGGTAGGACACGTACGTATCCCCTGGTAAAGGCCAGGCCCAGGGAGGGGTGATTACCCGAGCTGATACCTTCCGAAAGTGCCGATTGGTCCCTCCGTCCGTTTGTCGGGAGGTGTGACCTGAGGTGTGAACAATCACCTAAGGCGGGTGTGCCCTCGGTGAGGGCCCCCACAAGGGAGGAGCGCGCCATCGGAGACGCCGGTAATCATGGGGGATTCTTCCGCAATGGTTTCCTCACCTTCCACTATGTCTGCTCACAAACGTAAGTTCACTGAGTCTCAGCCACAGACGGTTCTTCCATCGTTGCCACAGTTCCTTGTTGTTTCTCGGTCTGACGAAGGTCACGACTTTTCCACGGTCAACCCTTTCATTATTCAGAAAGGTGTCGACGCAATTGCGGGTCCTGTAAAGTCTTGTTCCAGACTACGGAATGGCACCCTGTTGTTGGAAACACACAGTGCCCTCCAGGCTCAAAAATTGCTGCGTACTTCTCTGCTCCACACCTTCCCTGTCCGGGTGGAACCGCACCGTACCTTAAATTCCTCGCGTGGAGTCGTTTATACACGCTCCCTCGATGGATTGTCTGACGAAGAAATTCAGCACTACCTGTCTGACCAGGGCGTCACCGCTGTTCATCGGGTTATGAAAAGGGTTGACTCGAACATCATTCCAACCCGTACTGTCTTCTTGACATTTGACAAAGTTCAACTCCCATCAAAAATCAAAGCAGGCTATGAGATAATTTCCGTTCGCCCTTATGTCCCGAACCCTACGCGTTGCTATCGATGTCAGCGGTTCAATCACACCAGCCAGTCCTGTTCCAATCCGGCCAAATGTGTTACGTGTGGCCGGGATGCCCATGAGGGTGCTTGTCCACCTCCATCCCCTCGCTGCATCAACTGTATGGGTGACCACGCTGCTTCCTCTCGAGATTGCCCTGTTTTTAAGGACGAAAAGCTGATCCAGGAAATAAGAGTGAAGGAAAAGGTGTCGACCTTTGCTGCTCGAAAGTTACTCGCCAGTCGACAGCCCACCGTGCCTCAGAAAGGGAAATACAGCGCTGTCCTTGCTTCTCCTCGGCCAACAAAGGAGGCGGCCACGCAGACTTGCGATCTCACATTTAGTACCACGGTCGTCAGATCGGCCAGCGCAAAGATCGCCCGTTCAACCCCACCTCTTTCGCCTGCCCACTCTATGGCTCACCCTTCGTCGGGTTCTGCTAAATCTCGAGCCCAAAAGTCAGACGCCAAGTCTTCCAAAAAAGAGCATCCTCGTGAAGAGTTTTTACGTACTGCAACTTCACAACCATCGGTTCCTCCTTCATCTAAACATAACTCCAAGAAGGCTACGAAGAAACACAGTTCCTCTCCTTCTCCGCCAAGGCGTGTCCCATCTACAGCACCACCTGGCGGAAATCGCCCTCGGCCATCTTCTGTGTCGCCGAGGCGCACTGTTGGTGGCCGGTCAACTGGCCGATCGTTGGTGGCAGGAGCTGCTCCTGACCAACCTATGGATCAGGATCTTCTGCCTTCGACTGAATGCCATTCCATCCTGTCGGTCGCAAGCTCTGAGCAGTCGTTGAGTTGACAGCACCCTTGGTGACGTTCCTCCATTTTCTGTTCACCCTATGTCCATTATCCACTGGAATATCCGCGGCATTCGCGCCAATCGGGAGGAATTGTCGATCCTCTTACGATCCTACTCGCCGGTCATCTTCTGTCTTCAGGAAACAAAGCTGCGTCCCCATGACCGCTTTGTTCTCCCTCATTTTCAGTCCGTCCGATATGACCTCCCCTCTGTTGAAGGCACTCCAGCCCATGGAGGACTCATGATTCTGCTCCATGATACTCTCCATTATCACCCAATCCCCTTAAACACTTCGTTCCAAGCTGTCGCCGTCCGTCTTTCCCTTTCTGGATACACGTTCTCTCTTTGTACAGTATACATTCCATCGTCTACACCAATGGCATGAGCTGATCTCCTTCATCTTCTTGATCAGCTTCCACCCCCCTATTTGCTGGTTGGGGACTTCAATGCCCACCACCCGCTTTGGGGATCTCCACATCCTTGTCCACGTGGCTCACTATTGCTAGACGTCTTCCACCAAGCGGATCTAGTCTGCCTCAACACTGGGGTCCCTACATTTTTGTCTGCCTCCACGGCAAATTTATCCCATTTGGACCTTGCGGTCGGTACTGTTCCGCTAGCTCGGCGCTTCGAATGGTTCGCCCTTGATGATACACACTCGAGTGACCACTTTCCATGTGTTCTTCGACTGCAGCCTCAACTGCCATATATGCGCTCGCGACGCTGGAAGTTTGCCCAAGCCGATTGGACACTTTTTTCGTCTCTAGCGACATTCGATGACCGTCGCTTTCCCAGCGTCGACGATGAGGTCACACATTTTACCGACGTTATTCTCACAGCTGCGGAACGTTCAATACCACGCACCTCCGAATTGCCCCGGCGCCCCCCAGTTCCTTGGTGGAACGAGGCATGCCGTGACGCAATACGTGAGCGGCGACGTGCTCTTCGCATTTTCCGTCACCATCCAACTTTGTCCAACTGTATCCGATATAAGCAGCTCCGTGCGCGATGCCGTCGCGTCATCCGCGATAGCTAGAAGGCAAGCTGGAAATTCTTTACTAGCTCATTTAACAACTTCACTCCCTCCTCGGAAGTTTGGAGTCGGCTTCGACGGTTCTCAGGCGCGCCTAGTTTCTCCCCGGTCTCTGGGCTCACTGTCGCGCATGCTACCTTAGTGGACCCCGTCGCAATTTCTAACTCATTGGGTCAGCACTTTACTGAGATTTCGAGCTCTTCAAATTACCCGCCAGCGTTTCTCCCGAAGAAACGTGCAGCGGAAGTGCGACATCTTGCTTTCTCCTCTCAAAATCGCGAAAGCTACAATACTGTTTTCTCCATGCGCGAACTCCAACATGCACTCTCTTCTTCTCGCTCCTCCGCCCCAGGACCGGATGGTATCCATGTCCAAATGTTGCTGCATTTATCAACCCATAGCCTGCGTTACCTCCTTCGCCTTTATAATCGAATTTGGACCGACAGTACCTTTCCCAGGCGATGGCGGGAAGCTATTGTCGTTCCCGTTCCGAAACCTGGAAAGGACAAACATCTCCCCTCTAGCTATCGCCCCATTTCTCTCACGAGTAGTGTCTGTAAGGTTTTGGAGCGTATGGTGAATTACCGTTTAGCTTGGTGGCTGGAGTCCCGCAGTCTTTTAACACCAGCCCAATGCGGATTCCGAAAGCATCGTTCTGCTGTTGACCATCTTGTTGCTCTCTCCACTTATATCATGAACAATTTTCTCCGGAAACGCCAAACGGTAGCAATATTTTTTGATCTGGAGAGAGCGTACGATACCTGTTGGAGGACAGGCATCCTCCGCACACTGTTCTCTTGGGGCTTTCGAGGCCGGCTGCCCCTTTTTCTTCGCGAATTTATGGCAGAGCGCACATTTAGGGTGCGGGTGAACACTACTCTCTCCCGTACTTTCTCCCAAGAAAACGGGGTACCCCAGGGCTCCGTGCTGAGTGTTGTACTGTTTGCCATCGCCATTAATCCAATTATGGATTGTCTCCTTCCTGATGTCTCGGGCTCCCTCTTTGTGGACGATTTTGCGATCTACTACAGCTCTCAACGGACCAGCCTTCTTGAAAGACGTCTTCAAGGATGTCTCGATCGCCTCCACTCGTGGAGCATCGAAACCGGCTTCCGTTTCTCACCCAGTAAGACCGTTTGTGTTAATTTTTGGCGACGTAAGGAGTTTCTTCCACCCTCCTTACATCTAGGTCCTGTCAACCTTCCGTTTTCCGACGTCGCAAAATTCTTGGGTCTTATGTTTGACAGAAAACTGTGCTGGTCCTCCCACGTTTCCTATCTTTCGGCTCGCTGTCTGCGTTCCCTTAACACCCTTCGTGTCCTGAATGGTACCTCTTGGGGAGCGGACCGGGTGGTCCTTCTCCGCCTCTATCGCGCCTTAGTGCGCTCGAAATTGGATTATGGAAGCATAGTCTACTCCTCTGCTCGGCCGTCTATTCTTCGGCGTCTCGACTCTATCCACCACCGTGGATTACGTTTAGTGTCTGGAGCTTTTTACACCAGCCCTGTGGAAAGCCTTTATGCTGAGACTGCTGAACCTCCGCTGTCCAATCGGCGGGCAGTCCTTCTGAGTCGTTATGCTAGCCATCTGTCTTCCATGCCTGCTAATCCAGCCTATAACCTTTTTTTCGACGAGTCCTTTGATGTCGGGTATGCAGGCCGCTCCTCCTCCCTACTACCCCCGGGAGTCCGCTTCCGTCAACTGCTCCATTCTCTTTCCTTCCGCTTTCCTAAAACCTTCTTGACAACTTGGGGTACAGCACCGCCTTGGCACCGTCCCCGGATCGACTTGCTCAGAGACCTATGTGAATTTACCAAGGATGGTACCCCTACACTTGTTTACCGTCGGGCATTTGCTGCTCTATGTGCACAAATGACGGAAGCCACATTTATTTACACCGATGGCTCGAAAACATCGTTAGGTGTAGGGAGTGCCTATATTGTTGGCGACACCCCAAATCACTTTCGGCTTCCCGACCAGTGTTCGGTTTATACTGCGGAGCTTTACGCTGTTCTCCAGGCTGTCCACTACATCCGCCGCCATCAGCGGATACAGTACGTAATCTGCTCAGATTCTCTCAGCTCTCTCCTCAGTCTCCAAGCTCTTTACCCTGTGCACCCTCTGGTCCACCGGATTCAGGACTGTCTGCGCTTGCTCCACCTGGGGGGCGTCTCAGTGGCGTTCCTGTGGCTCCCGGGACACGCTGGTATCTGTGGAAATGAGGCGGCCGATATAGCAGCCAAGGCTGCAGTCTCTCTTCCTCGGCCAGCTCTTCAGTCTCTTCCGTTTACCGATCTACGGAGCGGTTTATGTCGCCAAGTTACTCATTTATGGCATGCGCATTGGTCAACACTTCCCCACAATAAATTGCGGGAAGTGAAAGCCGTTCCTTGCGCTTGGACCTCTTCCTCCCGAACGCGTCTTCGGGAGGAGGTAATTTTAGCCCGACTCCGGATAGGGCACTGTCTTTTTAGTCATCGACATCTTTTAAGCGGTGATCCTCCCCCACTCTGTCCCCACTGCTCTCAGCTGTGGACGGTCAGACACCTTTTAATTGAATGCCCCTATTTTAATCCGTTACGCTCCCGTCTACAGCTATCGCCTGATCTATCGTCGATTTTAGCAGATGACACGCGCTCAGCTGACCGCGTTCTACAGTTTATTAGAGACAGTGAAATGACGTCAGTCATTTGAAGCCTTTTTTTTTGGGGGACAACCAACCCCTTTCTATAGTGGACTTTTAAGCATTCCTTCTGCCTTTAGTTTCTCAAATTTTCTGACTTTGTTTCCATTGCTGCTGATTTTAAATTTGGTTTTTTTCCTGTTTTCTACGTCACGGGCTGGGCGCTAATGACCATAGAAGTTTTGCGCCCTAAAACCACAAACAAAAAGAAAAAAAAAAAAGGTTTGGCATCACGTTCTCTTCACCGATGGGTGTCGCATATGCCTTCGAGACAATCGTTGGAGACACGCTGTCCAGCAAGTGCAGCAAGGTGGGGCTTCCCTGCTGTTTTGGGGTGACATTATGTGGGGCCGACGCACACCGCTGGTGGTCATGGAAGGCGCCATAACGGCTATACGATACATGAATGCCATCCTCCGACCGATAGTGCAACCATATTGCCAGCGTATTGGCAAGGCATTTGTCTTCATGGAAGACGATTCGCGCCCCCATCGTGCACATCTTGTCAATGGCTTCCTTCAGGATAACGTCACTGGACTAGTGGCCAGCATGTTCTCCAGACAAGAACCCTATCGAACCTGCCTGGAATAGTTTGGAAAGGGTTGTTTAAGGACGACACCCACCAACTACTCTGAGGGATCTGCGCCGAATCTACTATTCACACAGACGTAGACAGCAAACAGTCTGCATCCCTGATTTGAAACGATCATTATAGTTGCAGCAGTTGCAGACGTTGTGTTTCGTGTGCAGAGGAACTATCACAACATTGTGTTGGTGTCGATGAAAGGCCACTCTTGGATACCTGGAATTAAACAAGTAGACGGCCGTGCAAAGCAAGTATCTCTACAAGCAGCTCATGGAGCTAGTATATATATGATATCCATGCTCACGAAGCAGTTGTCTAAAATCGAAGGCGATCACTACACGTTATTTCGTCCGACATTTCCGAGAGTTCCAGAGCATCATACGAAACAAACATCAATGAGCTTCACAAAAATTTCAGTACGGCTGAAATTTCACCATCGGAAGTTCAAAACAAACACTTTCATCGACTCGACATAAGCGTCATCCAACCACATATTTATGCAATGTCTTCGGGGCACGTATCACATCAACGTCCTTAAAAGTAATATTCGTGCTCTTTGTCGTGTATTCCCAAGCAGCCACCGACGCTTGTTGACACCGAACGCTGTAGCAGCATATAAGCTACCATACGAATTCGATAACAGTGCCAACATCAGGACATAGCTCCCAGTTGCTAATTAATGCTTAATGTACTTACAATGCCAGAGGAAGACCAAAGCTCAATTGACAGTGTCTGCCACTCTGCAGAATATGGAATGCTCAGTCTCTAAATTTAGGCCGATATGTACTTGCCTGTGTACTGGTGTATCAATGCGTGTGGCTGTAATGCACAACTTTAGTTCTTGTGAACTGCTCTGCTGTTCTGTTCTGTGTAGATGGAACTTACAGACCTGTACAAGCATTCGATTCTCTATCCGAAGCTTTTGAAACAATTCTCAGAGAACATACAAAGAAAATTTTTTTGTTAATTTAGATATATAGTCACCAATGTGGACTGACCTGGGAATATCCCAATTGTGTACCAACGGCGAGTTATCATTTCTTGTTGTGTTACCAGTAGAATTTTTATAGTATACTAGCACTGTGTACCTTGTGTTCCATTTTCGTCCTGTTCACTCGTTTTCGTGTACTCTGATTGTAAATCTTGTTTTATGGCGGATCTGACCTTTCTTAATCCTATGTCACATCATACCAGGACAAGAATTCAAATAATGTCTTGCATGAACTGTCGAAACCAACTGTAATAACATTTCCTGTGTTTGGTTGGCTGTAAGTGCTCGTTCCCAAAGCCAAGAAATTAAAAAAAAAAATTTACGCCTCTTATAATTTCTGCTGTATTCATACACTTGCTGCAGGGACGTGCAAGGATCAGGTAATGTGCTATCATTCGGCAATGCACTTCCACAAGCCGAACACTACTTCTGCTCTGCTGGTCATTCCTGAAAGAAGTATAGCACCTGCCAAATGCCAAATCCAACGTTTAGGAATTTCATTGGGCCTTTAAGGATTCCATTTGTCAGCTTCGTACAACATGACTTTACGAAAGATCTTCGGCAAATTTATGGTGTAATGTAGGTGCAAGGGTGGCACACAATGCGAGAGTAGCCTTACCACAGTGTGTCTGGAAACCCAAGAGCGACCACCTGAGTCCCACCTATCAATCTCTATCCAGTTATGTCAAACGGACCCACTAACGGCTGATAAACATTCCTTTAAATGAAGACTCTATCTTCCAGGAAACACTGAGGACACATTTTACATTAAAGACTGTGGAACACAAATATTGTACTCCAGGAACAGAAAAGCAGTTTCAAATTAAGACACTTGAATATGTCGTAAAAGCAGCTGGTACGAGGATTGGCGATACCAGTCCTAAGACATAACTGTACCAGTTTACAATTGGGTTACTGATCATCCATTGGGGTTTGGCTACAGACGATTCATACAGAAGTTTGACACACTTCTAGTCAACGATAAATTATGCCTCTAGGTACGAAACTCTTGCAACAATTGTGCAAGGGCTCATGCAATTCATTAATATGATTTGAAATACCAATTAAATCTTTATGTAGATGCTTTATTGCGGTTCACAAGTAGAGTGAGCCAACTATAACTTCATAAATGCGATTCGTCTACAAGATTTGTAGGACGTGGAAAGTAATTTACAAAAAGCCCGGGATAAAAGAACAATTGGCAAGCTGGTGTATATCAAGAAGAAAACATATGAAGAAAATTCAGGAAAATTCAGAAATCTAAAGAACCTATGCAAAATACATTTATAGCTCACTACTGCAGTCCTTTCTAAGACTAAAGTCTTTAGGTGTAACATTTATAGCTCACTACTGCAGTCCTTTCTAAGACTAAAGTCTTTAGGTGTAATACTTTATGTATCTGGACGCAGATGTACCAATCACATTCATGAAATTCGTGGATATCACTGGTTTGCCCTCATTTACGTTCCTGTACGTAAACAAATCAAGTGGGTCTACAACATGCGCAATTTTTTTCTACCTGACACGAAATAACACCTGTGTCAGCGCTCCGATTACCTGGCCAGGCATAGCATAGCGGCGCTGTCTCCGTGTGTTGGGCCACAACAGGTATTCTCCACCGTTGTTGGGTGATAGCGGTAACAGCTTGGAAACTGCCTGCATCATCGCCTTCACACAGAAATGTTGCGAAGCCATACCGTAAAAATGCCACGTGTTGCATCCACACTGCTGCACTCTTACAGGGAACACTCTTTCGGACACACACTGTCGTGAAATATGGGCCATGTAAACGTCCTTTGAATACCAAACGTTGCCCAGGGATTATCCTGATACAACGTATCACGACAGTCACACGTCCGCAACGTCGTGCCCATTCGCTCTACAGAAACCGGCGCAAATGTTCCAAGAAACTGGATGTAAATGGGATTAAGCGGCAAGTAAAAATAAACTATAATTGTTATATGCGCACAAGAGTAATACACACATCAAAGAAAGTTTTGCATCACCATAACCTGTACAGAAAATTTGAACAGAGATCAACCTAAACATCTTTTCCGCCAGAATGAGATTTTCACTCTGCAGCGGAGTGTACGCTGATAAGAAACTTCCTGGCAAATTAAAACTTTGTGCCGTACCGAGAATCGAACTGGGGACCTTTGCCTTTCGCGGGCAGGTGCTCTACCGAATGAGCTACCCAAGCACGACTCACGTCCCGTCCTCACAGCTATACTTCTGCCAGTACCTCGTCTCCTACCTTCCAAACTTCACAGAAGCTCTCCTGCGACGGGGCGTGAGTCGTGCTTGGGTAGCTCAGTTGGTAGATGACCTACCCGCGAAAGGCAAAGGTCCCGAGTTTGAGTCTCGGTCCGGCGCACAGTTTTAATCTGCCACGAAGTTTCTTTTCCGCCATTTATATTGCTCATGAATACGAAACATTTCAAGTTGTACCACCATACAGCGAGACCTTCAGAGGTAGTGGTCCAGATTGCTGTACACACTGGTACCTCTAATACCCAGTAGCAGTCATCATATGCATTGATGCATGCCTGTTTTCCTCGTGGCATACTATCCACAAGTTCATCAATTCACTATTGATCCAGATTGTTCCACTCCTCAACGGCTTATCATATATATACTAGCTCCATGAGCAGCATGTAGAGATACTTGCTTTGCACGGCCGTCTACTTGTTTAATTCCAGGTATCCAAGAGTGGCCTTTCATCGATACCATCACAATGTTGTGACAGTTCCTCTGCACGCGAAACAACGTCTGCAACTGCTGCAACTATAATGATCGTTTCAAATCAGGGATGCAGACTATGTTTGCTGTCTACGTCTGTGTGAATTGTAGGGCTTCCAAAATAGCATTCAGCTCGGCTGCCATAATCGTGTAGTGTGGACCCAGCTTGTGTAGGCTGTGTTGTTTGCTTTGGGATACCCAATAAGCACTAGCAGCGACTTCTTTAGACTTGGACCGCCGGCCGGTGTGACCGAGCAGTTCTAGACACTTCAGTCTGGAACCGCCCGACCGCTACGGTCGCAGGTTCGAATCTTGCCTCGGGCATAGATGTGTGTGATATCCTTAGGTTAGTCATGTTTAAGTAGTTCTAATTTCTAGGGGACTGATGACCTCAGCTGTTAAGTCCCATAGTGCTCAAAACCATTTGAACCATTTTTAGACTTGGACCCATTCTGTATACACCACGCACGCGCCGTGGTAGTGAGACAGGAATTCCATTGCCGTTGCATTTGATGGGTCCTGGTTTTGACATGTTGAACTGGACCTGACGTCAATCTGCAAAGTCGGCGTTAGTGCGGTAGAAGGCAACTTTCCCATGCCTGGTAACTTAAACTGCGTAAGTTCAAGCGCGGCCGGTGGAAACTGATATTTATCCAACATCTTACACACAGAAAATTTTTCGTCAAAGTGCTAATATTCGTCCAAACAGTCGCAGAGAAATATTCGCCGCAACCTTAACGGTGGTTCATTACTTTGAACCAGTAATGCGCTCGTAGGGTTTAACATAAACGCCCCATTAACTGTTCAAAAATGGGTCGAATGGCTCTGAGCACTATGGGACTTAACATCTGAGGTCATCAGTCCGCTAGACTTCGAACTACTTAAACCTAACTAATCTACGGACATCACGCACATCCATGCCCGAGGCAGGATTCGAACCTGCGACCGTACCAGCCGCGTGGCTACGGACTGACGCCCCTAGAACCCCTCCTCCACCGCGGCCGGCTCAATTAACTGTACGCGAGGCTTTATACTCCACAGTGTCTAGTGTTTGGAGCGTGCTGTCTGATGCTCATTATGGCATAAAATCACTGTGTCCTTAATAGGGACCGGTATAAAGACGTTGCTCTCCACCGATCACAGGCCGACCATAGTCCAGTTGTAGGCGTTTTCACATCTGGTAATTACACGTCAGATACGAAGAGCCCATATAAACTTAACAACAATCATCCCAAGGTATTTAGTTGTTTTGGCTGCTGTTGCATCGTTAGGGGAAGTGGAAGCCTAAGTCGAGTAAAAATCGAAAGAGACGACTATTGAAAGAGAGGACTTGCTATCATATTCCGAAGGCACTTCCTACAATTCACTCATGCAGACGTACTATCACAGCGTGCATTTTCAGATGTCAGGACTAAAGAGTACTGGCTTCAAAATATATGCATACGTCATCTGAGTACTGTAATATTGTATGTCACTGGCAAAGAGGTCATGAAGGTCTGCTGTATAGAGACTGAATAAAAAGATGAGCCAAGACTCATCCCTGTGGGGAGTCCTCTGCTAGTTTTTTTGGATCCCAGAGTAATTCCGTGTTGCAGAATGATTGGCTTCCTGTTGCACAGGAAGCATACAACGTTGGGCACGAGTGGTTTTGATATCTGGAGTTTCTTCAGTTTTTTCCCAAAGATTGACTAGAACTCGTTGTTGTATGTTCTAATGAAATCTATGAATGCGCAACTATCATATAATTCGACAGAGAGAAATTTAGCTGTATGTCCATAACCAACAG
Organism: Schistocerca americana; assembly: GCF_021461395.2. Classification (NCBI taxonomy): domain Eukaryota; kingdom Metazoa; phylum Arthropoda; class Insecta; order Orthoptera; family Acrididae; genus Schistocerca; species Schistocerca americana. Next base: position 46,827,765 of record NC_060119.1, read on the forward strand.
TGAAAGTGTCAGTTGTCTCTTTTGCTTTTCAAAATCAAAGTATTTTTTCCGGTAATAGCTTGTTTTTACACCGCGATTCTAAGCGCCGTATTAATCCTTTCCATTACCTTCGCCGAACACAGTAGTGTGCTGAAAAGCCGATATCACTCACGTTTATCAGATCTTTTTCCCGACTTGTGGATGGCGACGACACGACGTGTTTTCAGCGAGTCGATTTTGATCTTTTGTGTCCATAAAGAATTGCAAAATTTGAGTAGCAGCAGTTTCCCCTTGTGTGGGATGTGCCGTAACCTGGGTAGTCGGTATAATCCGGATCCGTATCAGAAGCAGTAACCTTCCCTTGCGAGAGCGCAGTCTGGAGTTCCTCCAGCGAAAAGGGTTGTGTAATGCCACTTCTCCTCTCTTCTTTCCACCTCGCCCCTTGTCTGTTACGCCAGGTGGAGCTATCATACACAAGAACGATTCTAAGAGTCGGATGTCTCTTGTCTGATATGTTTTATTGTTCTGTATTACATTCCAGATCCAGGTTAATGCAGTTTCTTCGCCGACTGGAGTGCAGAAATTGTCACGATTTTTAGTTTTTCCTACGTGAATATTTTCTTGGCTACAGCTTATGCTTTCTCAATGGCAAGAAAGCTTGTGTCATTAGAGATACTTCTGTATTTTCTTAATGTCTCCTTGCGTTTCTAGAGGACTGCGTCACATTCTGAACCCCACAATCAGGGTGATAGGCGAGTAGTTGTCCGCATATGTCTCTTTTCAGGTGTTGAGACTACCGCTGCTTCATCGATAAGCGACACCAACACGTCATAGACTCTTTCATGATTCTCAGTATAGGCTATAGATTAGTTTTTCTTCCAGTACTATTTCGAATAGGTTCCAGTTCGCTTTGTTTGTGTTAAATTTCCGTCTGATTGCGCGGTTGACAGTCTGCATAAATTGTACGTTTTTCATAATTTGAGTTGGCAATGGATCCGCACCGAAAGTATCCGCTATTACTTTCCATGTTGTTCTGGTACAGAGTGCAGTTGATGCTATGCTAAAACCCACTGCCGTCAGAGCTTCATTTGGTCGGACTACTCGTGTGGATGAGCCGCCATTTAGTACTGTAAGGTTTTCCCAATCTAGTACATCCACTAGCATTTTTCCCCCATTGTGTTGGCATTTCTGCAGCCCCCACAGTGCATGGTGCTCGTTAGTCTCCTAGGAGCAGAAGGCGTTTTTCGAGCGAGGCAGTGATTGTTGTTAACTGCTGTCTGGAAAGGCTTTCATTAGGTGCTTTGTGTACTGAGATCAAATTCAGAGGGAGGTCGTTGATCCGCAGACGGATACCCATCCTTTGCCATGGGTCATGCTGAGTGCCCATACTGACAGCGGAAAGGTGGCTGCCTTGTTTTACCAGCAACGCTGCATTGTCGTAGCCATTGTCTCTATCCTCTCTAATGACAGAGTAGCCCTGGCGTGCGAACGATTCGTTCCGTTTTAGCCGTGTTTCGATGATGGTACAAATGTCTACTACAGTGTCGAATAGAAAATGTCGAAGGCAATGTTTGTTTGCCTTGAGCGATCTTGCGAGACGAAATTTACATCAACGTCTCTTGTACATTTTGAAGTACACAACTAAGCCAGTGCATGATAACCATCCTGTCAGTGAAGATAAAAAAAACATCGAAATTGGAAATTCTTCGTGTAGCCGCAAATCTTTAAGTGGTAGCACGTTGTAAAACATTACACAGGCCAACGAAAAAATTTTTAAAAAGTTTTTCTTTGAGAGCTGATCTTTACACGAGATTTTTATGAGCTGAATTCAAATCTAGCCTTAGTTTTTTGTGTCAGCCATAGTTTTCGAGCAGTATGCTTTTTACTATGTAGTATAAAAATTGTATTCTATACGGTGACGGGGAAATTAATGAAACGCTTTGCTACAACATAAGCATGGTTTATATTTACAGTAAGCTACTTAAAACAATGATACGTGTTAATAGAAGTTGCACTTGTCAGCTGGAATTGATTTGTATTTTCTTTCTATTTTTTCTTTGAAGCTTTTTGTGTAGCTTCTACGATGAGTCGCTTGCCTAACTTCTCGGTGAAGTGACAGAGTAGTCCCCCATCATGTTGGTGTTCCAGCGGCCTTGGTAGCGTTCTCCCATCACTTTAATGTCCTGGTGAAAACGCTGTCGTTGCTCCTCACTAACATCTCCAATATTGTCCGGGAAGTATTCAAGATGACTGTTCAAAAAGTGAATTTTCCGGCTCGTTAAACATCCTAAAGTTTTAGACCTCTTCAACATTGTAGCTATAATAGAAACATATTCTGGAACTTTTCATGTCCTAAGAACTTTGTAACGACTTACTTGAATGATACCCATGCTTCTTTCTCATTTAAGGTCATTGTGGATTCAAAGTTAACATCAGACACCAATTTTCTAGTGTCAGGTCCGACAAAGACTTCTTCTTTCAGTTTAGCTTCTGAAAGGTGTGGAAACTTTTGGCAGAGATACTTAAAACATGGTCCATCTTTAGGCAAAGCCTTTACAAACTGTTTCATTAGGCCCAACTTTATATGTAAAGGTGGAAGGAGAACTATGGATCTAAAAGATTTTTGCGTAGAATGTCCTTCTCACCAGGTTTTACAGACTCCCTCACAGGCCAGTTCTTTCGGCACCAGTGTTGATCCCTAACCCTACTATCTCATTCACACAAGAAACATGTAAATTTGGTAAAGCCACCTTGCTGACTAAGGGGCATGCATGTTACTTCGCCACATATCATCCAACCACGAGCAGAATAGCCTATTTTATTTAGCACTATTTCTAGGTTTTCGTAGCTTTCTTTCATATGCACAAAATGTCAAACAGGTATACATGTTACCATTGTGTAATAAAACAGCCTCCAGTCTTCCTTTTTGTATTCAATACCAAACTCATTCATTAGACTGGGAATGTCTGAGCAGTACACTAAATCACGTTCTTGTTAAAAAAAAAACCTTGGGAAATTGCTGCTCTTTCTTTCTATAAATGTATATGATAGTTCCATTGCCAATAAGTTCTTTTATTTAATCTAGAGCCCAACAATTCAGCTTTTTCTTTCGTTAAGCCCAGATACCTAACCAAATCGTTAATCTCTAGACTTTGTGTATTACAGTGGAATTAATCATAATCTGGTTCATGTAAATCAGATTGTACATCAGAAAATACTTATGTTGGAATAGAATTTAAATCTGGTGGTTCAGGAACCGGCAAATCGACAAAATGCCCTACTGGTCGGATGGCGGACGGAAGGTTAGGGTAGCTTATAACCTTGTTTTTCGAATTAAGACCAGTAATATCAACACTGCAAAAGTAGCAGTTATCGGAATGATTTCTTGGCTCCCTCGATATCATAGAAAGAATAAATCTAAAGGCTTTTCTCTCCTTTTTGGACCACTTTCTCAGATCTTCAAAACCGCACGCATGCACGCCCCGCCAAGATTTGTTTTGATCACAAAGTTTAGATCCAGAGTATAACAGATAAACAATTTCACAGAGTCTGTAACGTGTCTTTGGTGTTTTTAAATCACAAATTCGACACGAATATAACAAACTGTCGACAGAGTTTTTACAACCACGATTAGACATTGTACTGAGCACATGTACATGAAACGGGAAAGTAAAGTTCGGTTGACAGTTAACAAAACATCATCTGTTAACATAAAAACAGAATCGACGGTTTTTTGTCAGCAAATGTTTTTCACCAGTGTTACCAACGTCATATACATTCATTATACCTCATTTTAAAATTATTTTAACTATATAATAGCTGTTAAATTCTTTAAAAATCGCTGAAAATAATAAATTTAGCAGAAAAATGATTATTCCTTGGGATTCACAAAAGAACAATGGCCATCACCTTACCAACTGACCAAATGGTCTTTGACTTCTGTGGTGCACTTTCAGCAGCCTTTTTCCATTGTTTTGACTGCTGTTTCGACTCTGGAGTATAATGGTCTGATCGTTTCAGGTTTGATCAATAGTCACAAGTCGGCGTAAAAAGTCTAGCGGATTCTGATCAAACATCGCCAGACATTATGTTGAAATGCTGTGCCGGATGTGCTTTTGGTCAACAGTGAGCAATCGAGACACCCATCTCGTACAGTTTCTTCGTAGTCAACTCTCAGTGCAGAATACAATGCACTCGCTCAGTTCAGACGTCTACAGTCTCAGCAATCTCAGGAATTTTAATTCGACTGTCTTGCATTACCGTATCGTGGATTTGTCAGCGGTTTACTCTGTGGTGACCTCAGTTTGCTGATGGAGCGCACTTCGTCTTCGGTACTTGTACGACCGCGTTTAAATAAATTAATCCAAAATAAATCGTTTTATATGATAGTGGATGCATTCTTGAAATTCTTCGTACGGTTCTTGGAATAATAAAGCGTACCGACAGTGAAGGCGTAACAAAAGTTTTCACTTCTTTACGCTGTTTGCTAAATCTCAATTTTTGTTGTTTATTTGTTCGAAGGATTTGTAATTTTTCAGATGACGCAATCTGACGGAAATAAAATCTTATCAGGGGACCGCCCCTACTCATCACAGATTCCGTCCAAATTTGTGGTATATACAGTGCTTCACAATGAAAAAAGGAAAGAGGAGCTCCCAGTGGACAAGCGTTTAGAAAAAAATTGCATTTTTAGCGCAGGTCGGCGGATGCATGGGCCGTCTGCAACGATTGGCATAGCGGAAGGGATACACAACGGTGATCAGAGGGTCGCAGGGTCGAGTCTCTGTGTGAAAACTATGTCTTCCTTTCCAGTGTTTGTTTACGCAAGTGGCACTGCAAAGCAACCGAAACAATGCACAATGAATAACGTTTATTAATAATCTCATGGAAGGCATGAAAAAGAAAGACAAAGGAAAATTTGATACTGCAAATAAGTTTCCGAGAAAGGACTGTAATTGAAATGTACAGGACTTGGTATTCCATTAGTTTCATTCTGGCGTTTAATAGTGCTCAGCAGCTAAACGCAAACGCTATGGTCCCAGTGAACTAAAATCGACCAATCCAGAGTGAAAAACAATCATAGACCGAGAAGACATCATCACAGTAAATTTTTTTTCAACAACACCGGCGCTTATGACCTCAGTTGCTTCTGTGCACTCTAACAAATCCAAAAACAAAATTCCACATCACCAACTATCCTCATCAAAATTGGGCGAAATAATGGGTATCACTTTGTTTACATTCATCGCACAGTTTGCAAACAAAGTTCGTTTCTCTATAGAAACTTCAAGGCAACCATGTCGCCCAAGTCGAAAGAATGTGGCGTGTACGACACGTGCAAGATGCAGAGACAATTATTGCGTCCCTCTTTTCACTTCGAATATTACCACACCACGTGTAAATGAACTATAAAATAATATAAGTATCCAATTGCATATACCTCCTCCGAAATTTATTTCCTATTCCTAAGTTTCCTTTGCCCTGCCTTTTCATACCGTTACCAAAATATTAATACTCGTAAATATGATGTATTGAGAATTATTTCAGCCTATCTGCAAAATATAAAAAAATGCTGCGAAGGGATCAGACAACCTTCGAACCACCGCTCTGTACTAGATCTGCTGCCTCGTAACTGAGCTAACATAAATAGTTAATGACTCGTCCGACCAGCGCCAAAATACGTACTTTTTTCCAAGCGCATGGCCATATTTATTCTTAAGCACTGAATGTTTAGAGAGTTGTGATAATGTATCTTCTTCTTTCGAAGAACTAGACCTCTTTGAGGTTCGATAAAAAAATAACGAACTTTCTGATTTCGCCGGCTTTATGGATTCGGTTTTCAAACTCTTTCATCTTGTTGTTACACATGCTTCTTATGTATGTCCATACTTTCAGCTGTTCTGAATGTTTTGTTTGGCAATCGAAAAGGTTAAAAGTGTTGTAGAATGCTGGGGAATTTTTACTTTTCAAGATGATGTATCAAAGGATTTGAATTAAATTTTGCTTGAAAAGAGGAATAACGTGCAGCACCGCAATCGAAACGTTGACTGCGGATCTTCTATAAATAAGACAAGTGTGTACGGTGGTATAAGCGTTCCAAAGGGCTTGGAGGAGACATTGAAGACGAATACCGTTCTGCACTACCTAGCACATATATTGGACATGTGGAAGAAGCAAAGAAAACGGTTCTGGAAAACCGCCGAATTACCAACAGAGAGGTTTCTGACGACGTCGGCATATCGTTCGGCTCATGCCAAGTATTATTGTTTCCGGATATTTTGGGCTTGAAACGTCTAGCAGGAAAGTTTTTCCAAAATTGTTGAACTTCCGCCAAAAGCAACGTCACTTAGACGTCGCTCAGAAATTGGTGAATGAAGTCAGCGATACATAACTTCTAAATAAAGATTAACAGGTAACAAATGATGGGTATAGGAGCTAAACTGTCCTGTTTTTTGCCAAAAACATCACGTATTCCTTACTAACCGTACGACTCATGATGCACTACCCCATCGTAATCGAAGAAATCAGTGGAAACTGCCTGAAGAACAAACACCGAAAAAATTCGACAATCGCGATCAGATGTGAGGTTTCTTCTCACTGAGTTCTTCGATTACAATGAGATAGCGCATCAAGAGTCGTACGGTCAGTAAGGAATACGTTATGTTTTTGGCATAAAAAGAGATCATTTACGTGGCCCCAGCCAACGTTTTCGCCGGGCATGCCCCCCCCCCCTTTCCTGGCCCTCGAGACTTCTACGACGTTTTGCCACCACTGATGAGGTAGAAACAAAATCGTTGTCGGAGTTGAACGGCATAACGAAAAGCGGGTTGCAGAAGTGCTTCCAAGTTCGGTAAAAGGGCTGGCGCATGAAGGGGAGTAATCTGAAGGGCACAAGGTTGTGTTGATTAACAACAGTTTTTTCAAGCGAACCAAAAATTACCGTTACTTTTTGACCACACGTCGTACAAGCGAATGGTACGGTGTTCCGCACCTGCGAGATGCTAAGTTCTGGTTAGGTCGATCTTCCCTTGTTCACGATTCGTTGGAAATTCAGTAAATTATAGAAGAGACCTACAATCATTTACTTTCGAATTATAACGTACAGTGAGTTTATTAGCGCCTTGGTATTTTTAAGAGAATCTTGCCAATGCGAGACTTTTTTTACTCCAGATAGATGGAGCGAATTACGGAAAAATTTCGAAGTTGTCGCTGGTTCAACATTATTGTAAGCAAACATTCGGTGACTTAAAACAACGAGAAATTCTGTGCTGAACCTGGAGCTCCTTCAGCGATACGCGTCCTGCCGGTAGTCGTGTGGTCGTCTGACCACCTTGACCTCAGCACCCGCGAGTGGCCGAGTAGTGGGCAGCAGCAGCGGGCGCCCACACAGCCCTCGCTCCTGTCTTCTGCGGCAGATCAGTGCGACCAGCATTTTGAGACACTGCGCCGGCGGGAGGCAGTCTGCTTCCCTGTCAGCAACGTGGTAGGCTGCGAGCGCAGTCAAGCTCCAGCGTGCGCGATGCTGACCTGCGCACGGTGAATCTTGTCAGCATCGCCACTTGGTGTTGGCCAGCCTTCGTGATCGCACGTGTTGCGAATGTTCTCCGTGTAAATTTGACAAGATTCAACATGAGCGAGTGTTTGCGCCGGATAATTATGCCTACCATTTGTAAACTGACCGGCTGACTGCTTGTAATGCCATTTGGTTGAGACAACATAGCTATGTTTGTTGTGTGCATATAGATGGTGAGAAACTGGTGGAAGACACATGTGCTGGTTCTCTAGTCACAAGTGTTAAAACCTTAGTTGACTTCGTAAAGTGCAAAGATGATCTGGAATCTGTTAAATCACTGACATAGGTATTCGTTAAAAAATAAGAGTGGAACTACCAGTTTACTCTAGTTTAGAGTTTACATGTAAAGATCTTCGCAGATGAGGTAAGTTTTTAGTTACTCAGTGGTTTGCAGCGCGTCGCACATAACGAACTTTGTTATGTTACGGTTTCTACAAATATAATTTCCACTCTCTATCTTCGATATTACACTGTGCAAGCGATCTGTAGCAAAGTGCTATGTGGTTCGGTATCGAGAACAGTCGCATAAATGGTATACTCTTGCAAACTTCGTGAAAATACATGACATTCCGGAAATTTATCGTATGCTTCTCGACGGTTTCAGCACAAAAGTGTCACAAGTACGTAGTTTTTTCTTTTTTGTGTAAAATCGTATGTTGCAGCTGATATCGGTTTCGAGATGGGTGAATTAATTCGGGATTGACGAAGCATTTCTCATCGACAGTGTTCAGAAATTAAATTTCTTGTGATCCGAGAGTTCAGAGATGATCGCACGCAACTCGTTCAGAAACCACAGCAGCAAGCCGGCCAGATCTGAAACAGTACCGTCAGCGGACGTCTTTGTGCCAGGGAAACCAGCCCTGCCTGTGTACACGATGTACACCTGTTCAGAGAGCGACCGCTGTCCGTGGAAGATGCTGGCATCAGGCCAGTGTGTGTGCGTGCGGTGGGGGGGCGGGCGGTTGACTCGTGTTCATTGGCCGGCCGCTCCGCTGTGGACGACCGACCGACCTCGTGCTGAGACTACTAAATACGGTGCCTGTGGTTTCCTTCCGATCTGTCTTCGCGGTACGTGTGTGTCTGGTGGTAGGTAGTTCTGTGCAGGATGCTCAAATGATGGTGTCTGGCGCTGGACACGATTTAATACAACGGTATGGTGTGGTGGTACAGTCGCTTGTGGTGATATAGCCTGGTTGCATCTACATCCATGCTCCGCAAGCCACCTGACAGCGTGTGGCGGTGTGTACCCTGAGTACCTCTATCGGTTGTCCCTTCTATTCCAGTCTCGTATTGTTCGTGGAAAGAAAGATTGTCGGTATGCCTCTGTGTGGGCTCTAATCTCTCTTATTTTATCCTCGTGGTCTCTTCGCGAGATATACGTAGGAGGGAGCAATATACTGCTTGACTCCTCGGTGAAGGTATGTTCTCGAAACTACAACAAAACCCGTCTTCCACTGCAGTTTATCTATCATCTCTGTAACGCTTTCGCGATTACTAAATGATCCTGTAACGAAGCGCGTTGCTCTCCGTTCGATCTTCTCTTCTCTCTCTCCTGTCAACCCTGTCTTGAACGGAGCCCACACTGGTGAGCAATATTCGTGCAGTGGGCGAACAAGTGTACTGTAACCTACTTCCTTCGTTTACAGATTGCATTTCCTTAGGATTCTTCCAATGAATCTGTCTGGCATCTGCTTTGCCGACGATTAATTTTATATGGTCATTCCATTTTAAATCACTCCTAATGCTTACTCCCAGATGCGATTGGATGCAAACGACTCCAGTAATATACTACGCCACCCGATCAGAAGAAAACACTGCGTTTGCGCTAGGTGTTGCAGGTGTTTCACATTTACGAGCAATTTTAGAAGTGATGTCATGATCGCATGGGTAGAATTGACATAAAATCGATAGAATTACGAAAATGACGGAAAATACATATAAATTGAGGAAAAATACACTGAAATGTGGGGAAATTGACGAAGTACTTCCGTGTCTTTTGGCTGGTGCAGAACAATTCTTGTATGTAGGAACGAGTATGTGACAGCAAGAGGAATCGGAGATACGTTGACATGGAAGCACCAGGAACTAGGGAACAGTCACTTCTTTTTCTGTGGAGGCATCTTTCTAATGTATGTATACTGAAGTAACAGTGATACACCCGAGCTGACCGCTGTATTTGACGCTTTCCAAGAAAACACCATCTGCCTCTAAACTTACATGCATCTGCTTTAAGGGATAACAAAGTGCATGGGTGATTGAGATGGAGCTGTAACGAGGTATGATTTAACGGCTGACTGATGATGCATTCTAGAGGGGGGGGGGGGGTGTAGAGATGCTGCTGCAGGTCAGTTGATCATTTTTTTTCCGTTGTTCTGTCAGGATGCATCAGTTGTGTGACGTAGAGCACTGTCTACTTGCGATCGTTAACAGCAAACCTGTCTGTCACCAGAGGACTTCCATCTCATGTATGATGAAACGTGACCACTCTGTTTCGACACTTCCCTATACACATACGAAGATTTACATGACACTCCATTCCCTTGTCGCATCTTGAGTGAAAAATCGAGACTTCACTTTCGTGACAAAAATGATTACAAGTTAGCAACAAGTGTTCGTAAGGCGCTGCAATCCTTTAACCATCTGCTTCACGAATGTCCTGTTTACAGAGTTAGTGGCGGCATGACGTATAATTTCATATGTCAGACACCGCTGCTATGCGTTTATCTGTTTCCTTGTAAGAGGTATTCTCCATTATTAATGATCATTCTACACAAGTCTGATGCGAGCATAGTATAATTTCGGAACCATGATCGGATGTGAACACAGGACGCTAAACGACTCTGGAAAGCTAGACTGTGCGTATATCACACAGAGCTGATGTTTTAAGGCAGTAGTGTTTACATTTTACAGTTTGTTACTATAGTTAATTGTAGAGAAACCTGCAGGTGTGCCATGTGCAGGAAATATATTTCTTACATTAGAATATTAACAGTGCTTCATTCCACACAACTGATAGGTCGGAAACTCTAGCGATCTAACATTATAACCTACTTAAAGTGCAGAACCGTGTAGCCATAGGAGTGCATATGTTCGTTCTCTCAAACGAATAACCTCCTGGTACTGACCACAGACACTAGGACAATACTTCAGAATTGATAGCGCAGTTGATTTACGTAAAATGCTTCAAACTCCATCTGTCTGGAGCTTGACCATGCATTATAACGGCCCGGTTCTTGTTCTTCTTAACCGTCTATTACATCACAACACTTTCAAATCTACTACTATATATCTATAAGGGGTGCTAACCACCTCGACATAGGGGGAATCTACAGAAATCTTAGCACTTGGATGGGTGCGGACTTTGCAAGCTCCATTGATCCACAAGATGCGGGATGTACTGTTCTACCCCTGGTCATTTGCAGGTTTAATCAGTAACGGTGCTGCAGGATGGGTTAGTCGAAGATAGTGCGAGGGATCTTTCAAACTTCATTCTAAGATTGCGAGAATGCCCTGTGACACCCATCCGCATAGAGACAGATCGTAAATTAGAAGCTATGCTCAAAGTGCTAGAAATATGTAGATCGCTGTCTGGTATACATAGATGATGTATATGTTCGAGAATTAACAAAAGAATGAAGTACTGCAGTCATCTATCTACATTCGCAATGGTACCTGGAAAGTACAGAAGGGGTGGTTTAGCAGTGATACTGAAACTGCGAAGCATACTGTCCCAAAATTGGTAGGTGTCTAGATGACTGTAAAATTGTTCACACTATCTGTGATGCCTATTATTCCAGTGCATCGACGGTGTCTTTTCCATCCCACCCGTCCACCGGTAAATTGTTGATTGCCATATATTGATTGACTGATGTCCCTTGTTTGAGATGGAGCAAGAGTCTTGGTGGAGGGTCGGCAGCTAGCACCGAAACAGTGATCACATACATAACTGCAACATGAGGAATCAATCGAAACGGAACACAGTATCACCAGCTATCCCATCACTGTGACAGATGAGTTTAAATGTAGAGGTTGTCAGTCACCTTGGGACAGCAGTTTGGAAAGGCTCCACAACACTGTGAAACTCTACCAGTTTTCTTACTTTGTGACTGTCTTCAGTAGTAACAACATGACTTACACCAAGCGATGTCTAGTTTTCTGTGAGAGACAACGAATCAGAACATGTTAACGTCAGTTTAGAAACTGACACAGACCTCGAACTTGTGGCAGTAAAAACGGAATGTATGGCAGTGTACAAAGCCGGTTACAGTGGAAAAAGAACGTTTCAAACGACGACACAGGAAGCCTCTCTTGCGACTGACGGTATAGTCTGTAGGATATGGTTATCCTCCTATAGTACGGGCGTTGACACTTCACACTGGTCTGTGGATCAATACCTGTGTTTTTTATAGGATCACCACGTGCACTCGATGGCATCACGCAGATGGTATTTGTTTCCGATATATGGGAAGAGAGATGTGGTAAAACTCTTATCGAGTTCTTAATCGGATGAAGTTAGCAGAGGTTTTACAGTTCCTAATTTTTCTCTGTTGGGTGGTACAGAACAATGATGATAAAATGCTGGGGTGATAGGCGTGAAAGGACCCTGAGGTACACGGATCTGCTTTAGAGTGCAGCACCTGTATGTAGTTTGGAGACGCACCACAATACAGTAGCAAAATCCTCGTCCTTCTCCCAGTTCCCATTCTATCTTTTATACGACAACATATTCCCATCCCCATCAAAAGGTCAAAACACAATGCTGTTGCACTCACTCAGCTTAGCCTGTTTGTACATGGGCTGCAGAATGTTGTAGATATAGCTCTCTCCAACTTCTGCTCAGTTCTGACTTAAATTGGAACGATCACATGCACAAAGCTGCTGGGTGGCAGTGCAGAGTCTGATGGGGCAGTTGCAGGATGCATAGGGACAATCTAAAATTTTACTGGAGCAGGTTCGAAAAGGTGACTCGTTTCGAGATATGAAAGTGCCAGAAATATGATTAAAAGACTCGTCCATAGGATGCAACGTAGGAATGTGATTGAATCGAATGACTTGACTCCAATTCATAGACAGAATTTCTACCGGAAAACGTAGCACTAGTGATCTGAAAAGCTAGTGTACATTTCTTACGACCTCAATCAGCACACCATCTACTGTTTGTGATCCTTCGCAGTCAACCAACACTATAACCCAGTGGATATATCGCAGAAACCCTGACGTGGCAATGAGACAGAATGCGTCACAAATACTGGCTGCAAGGGCGATCAGCAAATATCGGGTTCATACGTCGTTCCTTAGCTGAATCGCTTTCAAAAATCGGCGTTTTTATTAAGAGCTTAAACCAATCGGCGACGTGTAACCACACTGTTGGTCTGATAATATACACTCTGGCAATCACCGTCTATATTCAGTGTTGCGGTGTTTGTCTGGAAAAACCACATTATTCGGAGGTAATGCCATACCTCGATTTATAAGGCTTGTATAGTTTTTAACACAGATATCATTACCGATGCTTGTGCGCACCTGTAGAACCCCTTGTGACAGTAACATGGTCGTTGCGAAAGTGTTGTTAACATCTGGCGGCTTGTAAGGCGATTACATCTCTCCTTTCAGTCCAGAACCGCGCGACTGCTACGGTCGCAGGTTCGAATCCTGCCTCGGGCATGGATGTGTGTGATCTCCTTAGGTTAGTTAGGTTTAAGTAGTTCTAAATTCTAGGGGACTGATGACCACAGATGTTAGGTCCCATAGTGCTCAGAGGCATTTGAACCATTTGAACATCTCTCCTTCTAAGACACAATGGTACCACTCACAAGAAAATCTTATGATACATGTCCACTCATCGCTGATTTTCGGTCAGCATTATTTTGTGTCGGAAGCCATCAGTTAAGTGACAGAGTATTGTACAGGGTATTTATCAATGAATATTGGGGTTTTAACGCTTTATAATATTTATTATATTAAACTTAGTTAAAAATGCTATGCCAAATGCAAGAGCAACTCAGTTATACCAAGAACTTGTCATGCAGCACACATCCAGCGCTCGTCTAGCGGATTGCAGCGGAAGCATTGCGCGCTGCGCATGCACACTGGTGCCAAACACAACTGTTTGAGTTGCTCTTTCATTTGACATGTCATTTATAACCGTAAGTTAAATATAGTAAATATTTTAAAGCGTTAAAACCCCAATATTTACTTATAAACGCCCTGTACGTAGTAGCAGGGAATGCATGATAGGTGAACTTTGAGCATCAGGCTTATATAGAGAGGGCGCGCGTGCGCGCGCGCAAAGAAAATGAATATGACCTGTCGTAAGGGAAGGTATGGATTTGTAAGCCACAAAGGAATGGAAGATTTTATTTATTTTTTACTTGGAGAAGTACGTAAAGTCATCAGTGGTACAGATATTTCTATTTCCATAGCCACAGCCGTCAGAAGGGGTGTTTCTGATACTTCGCTCTTTGTCGAATGTTGTCGTATTGAGACCATAATCGTAATATTTAATTCTAAATATAGTGATGAGATACGTACGAGTGTGTGGTCGGTTTCCTGGGATGATTCTGTGCGGGGGTGCGTGGCCTGTGGCGGGAATTACTCACATGTCCAGCAGACAGCAGGAGCCGTCCAAAGTGAGAGACCGGTTGGGGTACAGGAATGTAGTTGACCTGTCCGTATCGCCCTCTACACGGCTAAATAGCGAACTAATACCCTGTATATGTTGGGCAGCCTTCGTGATCACATGTTTCTTCGTGGAAATTAGATTATTTTATATGGACGTGTATTTGCGCCGGACCATTATTCACTCCCATGTAATTGTCCGGTAACTGCTTCTGCATATTTCCTATCTTTATTTTGTTGAGAAAACATCGATTGTGTTGTGTGCATCTAGCAGGTGAAAGACGGGTGGAAGACCCGTTTGCTGCTTCTTTAGATGTGAGGAACATCTTAGTTGACTTCGTAAATTATAAGGATGATTTGGAATCTGTTAGCTCAGCAACATTGGTATTCGGGAGTGGAAACATCAGTTTTCTCTTTTTTTTTTTTTTTTTTTTTTTTTTTTTTAGTTCTCATGTAACGGTATTTGCAGACGCGATATGTTTAAAGTTACTCAGTTGCTTACAGTATGCTCCACCTTGCTAAGGTTTCAGGTTTCTAGAGAAACAATTTCCAGTCCATATCTTCGGAATTGTTGCGTGCAAGCGATCGGTAGAATACTGCTGTGCTTGATGTGGAGAATTATCGTGAAAATGGTATGATATTCTGGAAAGCTATGGTCCTGTAATCCCAGAGTCTGGAGATGGGTATAGCAGGCAAGCAGGTAGGGGCCAGAAACAGTAACGCCTTTGTGCTGAGGGGAACCGAACCAGCCTTTGTACACCAGTTCAGAGTCCGAGAAAGCTTCCGGATTACGACGATTTGGCTTGCGGCTCCACCTGGTTGGGTGAATAGTGAACTAAAACCCAGTTTGCGTTGAGTCGCCTTCAGGAGTGTGTGTGTGTGTGTGTGTGTGTGTGTGTGTGTGTGTGTGTGTGTGTGTGTGTGTGTGTGGGGGGGGGGGGGGGGGGGGTGTGCCGCATGTACACTCTGCAGGAATTTGAAAAGATTCAACATAACGAGTGTTTGTGCTGGGGATGTTGATAGCATTCGGACTGCTACCACTGCGGTCCTCGTCCACGGCCGGCTGGCCTCTCTCTGGCTGACGAGCCCTTCCGCGGCTGCAGTCATGGGCCGCGTTTACAGCGGCAGTTTCCTCCGCTGGTGCTGCACTGTGGCGCGGTGAGTATGTGGGATGTATTTGACGATCTGTAGACCACTTTTGCGTGGTTGAACGGTCTGTGCAATATGGCGATCTGTACAAAATAGTTTTGCCGCTGAAAGTCTCATCTGCAGTGGTAGTTTCTTGGCGGAACGGATCACCCCCCCTGTTTGCAGGGGTTCCTTGTACGTTTGGAACTAGACTACAGGTGTTTCGTTCATGAATCTCCATGTCCGTCTCTCTTACACTGTCTCAGTACTATCCACCACCGTGGCACCCGCTTCGCCAGTGGCACCTTTTCCACTAGCCAGACTGAGATGGTTTGCCGAAGCAACTGAACTACCTGTGTCATACCGCCGTGACTTTCTCCCCGGAAAATACGCCTGCCGTTTGTCTGCCATGGCGCGGCCATCCATCCTATGCCACCTTCTTCGGTGACTCCTTTGATCGCCAGTAAGGGACACATCCCTCTTCTGTTGCCTCCTTGAGTCTGTTTTGGCTATTGCTCCGTCAACATAACTTCATGCCACTTGCTACTTTCCCAGTGGGTGTTAAGTATTCATCGCCTTGGCTTTGTGCAGTTGCCCGTGTTCAACTCGCAGTTCATTCTCTTCCAAAACACACTACTCCAGACTCCCTCTACTCTCATAAGTAGGACACTACTCCAGACCCTCTATATTCTCAAAAGTTTATCGTCACAGAACTTCGCTTTGGTACCTTAAAGTATACTGATGGTTCTCAGACTGACCTTTGTGTCGAGTGTGCCATCGTCACTGGAGCTGACGTTTTTCAGTATCGGCTTCTAGAACACTGCGCAGTATTTACAGTAGAGCTCTTCAGCCAGTATCAGTACATGCAGCGATGTAGGCTTTTGAATAACGTCATGTGCTCCTATCCTCTGTGCCCTACAGAGCCTCTATGTGCTGTACACCATCCATCCCTTATTGCAATGAGTCCAGGAATGGTTTCGCTTGATGGAGCCACTATGATGTTTATGTGGGTCCCTGGGTACATCGGTCTGATGGGAAACGAGGTGCTGACGCTGCTGTGCCACAGCTTCAGTCCTCATTCCTTGGCCTGCTAGTTCTTCCAGTTCCTCATATGATCTTTTATCTATATCATACTCCACAAGCCATGTAATGGTGTGCGGTGGAGGGTACTTTCTGTACCACTATCTGATCCATACAGCCCTGTTCCACTCGCGAATAGTCTATGGTTCCAATTTCTCGAATTTTCTCCTCATAATCCATACGAGACATGGATGTGGGGGCAGTGAAATGTTGTCTGACTTGTCCTGAAAAGTGCTGTCCCGAAATTTAAATAGTAACTCTATCCGTGATTCACAACGCCTCTCTTCTGACATCTGCCGGTGGAGTTTGTTTAGCATCTCCGCAATGCGCCCTCGCTATTTAAATGATCCGGTGACGAAACGTGCCGCTCTTCGTTGGATCTTCGCTATCTCCTCTATCATTCCTACCTGGTAGGGATCCCAGATAGATGAACAATACTCAGGAATCGGGAGAAGCGGCGGCTTATAAGTCACTTCTTTCGGGGATCCGTTATATTTCATTAAGATTCTTCGGGTGAAACGGAGTCTGGTGTCTGCTTTTTTTCCCCATATCTTTTTTTATATGGTCATTCCACTTAACGTCCCTATGGATAGTTACGACTAGTTATTTTACGGCAGATGCTGTCTCGTGCTGTTTGTCATAGTGTAGTTGTACAGCAGTGGATTCTTTTCCTATGTATGCGCAACATGTTACATTCATTTATGTTCAACTGCCAGAGCCTGCACCAATCATCAGTTCTCTGCAGGTCGTTGTGCAAATTCTTACCGTCCTCTGGCGTTGCTGTCTGTCTGCAGTTGGTGTCACTTTAGCATCTCCACTGGTCATGGGGAATTAAACATGCCCCAGCAGCTAGGACTTCCTCTCGGCTTTCTCGCCAGAAAGAGATCATCTTCTGTAAGTTGCGTATTGGGCACTATATTTTTAGCCATCGCAAATTAAGTGGGGATCCCACTACTGTGCTGATTGCCCTAAACCTTTCACGGTTCAACATTTCCTGATAGAATGCCCTTTTTTTTAAAAACTGCCAGCATTCTCATTTATATTTGCCGTCTGAGCTATCGGCCGTTTTAGCGAACGACTTATGGGTTGGCAACCGCGTTTTGTTTTTCTGTCGTAGATATATGGAGAAGAAAATTTAATCTTCAGTTCAGAAATTTAGTTCAGGACCTCCTTTGTCTCTAGGGCGTATTTTATGGACCTTTCTCGAAGTCCATGTTTATAGCTGTCTTTCCTTCCGTTGATTGGGCTTAACGTTTAGTCGTTTTTAACTCCTTTTTCGTCTTCGTGTTTTACAGTTCTGATACGGGCGCATATAATCCTAGGTGTTTTTCTTCCCTAAAACAAAACAAACGGAAACTGTGCCCACAAACACCACTACCGCCAGGTCCATCATCATCGTGGTACTAACTGGTGATACCAACTCGTTCGACAATGCAGCTGTACCCTGGACTGTCGCATTCCCTATCATTGACCTACACTGCATTGGACCTGGCTTCGACATTATTCTGTATGTAGCAACAGTTATACCCCTGTCCACCCTGTAACAGATTACCAAATACGCCCTGCAACTGCATTTAAATATTATGGTTGTTATCACTTCTGGGACAGAATTTCACAAAGGTTCATTGATAACTCGAATATGGACTGCTAATACCCTGCAACTTCCCACAATGCTTGTGAAGCCATTGTGGAAAGGATGCTCTCTTAAATGGTAACTACATGTGGTATACTTCCATGAAGTGTAACACAGTTCTGAACTCTGCTCGAGCACCCTACAAAGGACAGTAGTGATGCTGAAGAGAAGACCATCAACCAAATTTGGGTGAGAAATGGCTGCCAAATAGCAGGTGGGTTTGGAAGTTTATCAAGAGTCATACTCAATCACTGTTTTCAGCGTTCAGGAAGGGGGGTTAGGTAATGCATTCAGCCATGTACACCTCGGTACATGCTTATATATCTCTGATCTACTTAATGGAGGTGAGGTCCAGTTTCATCCTCCTTCTGAAAGATATTGCCAGTAAAAGAAAAAGGACACATTAATGTCCAGACTCAAGATGAGAGGGATGAATATTACTTTCCAAGGTCACTTTTGGCTGGCAATAGAAATTACCCAACAAATGCAGTCCTTTGTAATAATTAAAATATGTCTAATGGCCATGGCCATTATAATTTCTAAGCCATTTCGTTCTTAATAAAACTCCAGGACATTTCAAATGCACACTGGACTCGCATTTACGACGACGATGCCGGGATGGTTCCTCTGAAAGGTCATGGCCGACTACCTTCCCTACTCCGATGAAACCGATGACCTCGCTGTCTAGTCTCCTCCCCCAAACAAACTAACCCCAACATTTCAAAATTCGTCAGGGAGTACACTTAACATTCGGTTTATATTTACAGACTTGGAGTTAATAGAAAGCCAGAAGATGACCATGAACACACATTGCAAAAAAAGGTAGTAAAGCATAAAGTAGTTGGACCACTCTACTTTTCAATATTTGCTCCCTTGGCACCCCAAACATGTAGATTTCTTGCAACTATTAAATATTGGGAAGCAACACTGCTTGTGAATCAAAAGAATGTCGCTCCTGATTTATCAAAACATTTCGGTACAAGACATTTGTCACAGATGCGTCAAATCTTTCAAAAAGAGATATTATCTAGGAGGACACCTCATAGTTTGCTGGAGCCAGGAACAGCCTTGTGTGGAATTGCCTGCTGTCCTTAAAGGTCAAGAACATCCACTACCAGATCCAATGTTCCTTCATTGCGTATACAAACTTAGTGCCTCCTAGCTCCTGTGACACGTTTGTGATTATGACCCCACTGCCACCCATACAGTCGTCACAGAACATTTACCACCATACTCAGCAGAATATGAACTTGTATACTCGTATGACTAGTATCACCAGTTTGATTCACGTGTCGGGAATAATCCTGTGAGACGGTGGTTGGCTTAGCTCGAGAACCTGGTATGGAAGTTGATGGGATTTATCGCAACAACATTTTCGTGACTGACTCGTAGAACAATGATGCCCTGTATGAGCAGGCAGCCGATAGTCGTGTTGGTGGGCTGCCATTGCATAGAGAAGACGAAAGTCCTTGTAGAGACCATAGTGATATATGGGGGATGTTCCACAGTGCATCTCACAACTAATGCAACTTAGAGCCAACTGTCAAGCTCGTCTCCATCCTCTTTCACATTTTGAGTAGGCGTGATGCCCACTTACTCGTTCAACACTTGGTTGATTCTGGGTTGAAACGTGATAGGGTTACTCATTCCTGCTACCATTGGAAAGAATATTTCATCTTCCTAGAGAACCACATCAAATATATTGCTTTAATTCGTGGAACCGCTTTGCCTCGTGAACGTCTCTCTTCAGAGTCTTCGCCTCAGGAAGTCATGCATATCACCAGACTACATAATCCAAAGATGCAAGGTTTCAGTTTGTGATAAAGAAGGGGGTCTGTCCACATGAAATCCTGGATTTGTTGGAGACACTCTATGAAACGGCATTGCCTGACATAACCACACTGTCCGGTATACTAATGGACACTGCAATAATGGAAGTGGAGGATGAGCAGGATCGGAATCTTCGTCTGGTGTTTAGCGTCCATTGTTTAGGAGAATATGCTAGATTATAAACTAATAGCAATGTACGCTTCCTCACGTACATTTTAGAGTAGTTCTGCTTTCTATTTCTTCATGCCAGGTCTTTCGTGGGATTCGGTACACGGAATATGTCAGCATTGAACAGTTGACTGGTGTTGACATCTTGCTCTTCTATGAACGCAGAATTCATGGAAAACTTTCCCAGTGACTGCACAGTACGCCAAGATGAGTAACTCATGGATGAGTGACGAGTAGTACAGGCGAAATAATGATTTATCTAAAATCATTTACCTAGATGTAAACCACCTCTGTGGGTCCGCCGCACAACAGAGCCAGCCATTTCCAGGGTCCCGATGAATGTGTGAAGGAGAAACTGCCAGACTAAAGGATAAGATCCGTGAACCAGGTGGGGATGCTGGTGAAAGAAAGATCTTGGCCTTAGAACTGGCGTATCTCGCCCATTTGCATGATGAAGTCAGGTGCCAATACATAACTTTGGGATGGAGCCCTTTTGTGGGAGTGGGCTCTCTGGACACGGCCAGGGAACAAAGAGCGTTATACGAGGTGCATTCAAGTTCTAAGACCTCCGATTTTTTTTCCAATGAAACTGGCGTTACTTCTCGACGTAATCGCCCTGCAGACGTACACATTTTTCACAATGCTGACGCCATGATTCCATGGCATCGGCGAAGGCTTCTTTAGGAGTCTGTTTTGACCACGGGAAAATCGCTGAGGCAATAGCAGCACGACTGGTGAACGTGCGGCCATGGAGAGTGTCTTTCATTGTTGGAAAAAGCCAAAAGTCACTAGGAGCCAGGTCAGGTGAGTAGGGAGCATGAGGAATCACTTCAAAGTTGTTATCACGAAGAAACTGTTGCGTAACGTTAGCTCGATGTGCGGGTGCGTTGTCTTGGTGAAACAGCACACGTGCAGCCCTTCCCGGACGTTTTTGTTGCAGTGCATGAAGGAATTTCTTCTTCAAAACATTTTCGTAGGATGCACCTGTTACTGTAGTGCCCTTTGGAACGTAATGGGTAAGGATTACGCCCTCGCTGTCCCAGAACATGGACACCATCATTTTTTCAGCACTGGCGGTTACCCGAAATTTTTTTGGTGGCGGTGAATCTGTGTGCTTCCATTGAGCTGACTGGCGCTTTGTTTCTGGATTGAAAAATGCCATCCACGTCTCATCCATTGTCACAACCGACGAAAAGAAAGTCCCATTCATGCTGTCGTTGCGCGTCAACATTGCTTGGCAACATGCCACACGGGCAGCCATGTGGTCGTCCATCAGCATTCGTGGCACCCACCTGGATGACACTTTTCGCATTTTCAGGTCATCATGCAGGATTGTGTGCACAGAACCCAGAGAAATGCCACCTCTGGAGGCGATCTGTTCAACAGTCATTCGGCGATCCCCCAAAACAATTCTCTCCACTTTCTTGATCATGTCGTCAGACTGGCTTGTGCGAGCCCAAGGTTGTTTCGGTTTGTTGTCACATGATCTTCTGCCTTCATTAAACTGTCGCACCCATGAACGCACTTTCGACACGTCCATAACTCCATCACCACATGTCTCCTTCAACTGTCGATGAATTTCAGTTGGTTTCACACCACCAAATTCTGAAAACGAATGATTGCACGCTGTTAAAGTAAGGAGAAGTCACCATTTTAAGTATTTAAAACAGTTCTCATTCTCGCCGCTGGCAATAAAATTCTATCTGCCGTACGGTGCTGCCATCTCTGGGACGTATTGACAATGAACGCTGCCTCATTTTAAAACAATGCGCATGTTTCTATCTCTTTCCAGTCTGGAGAAAAAAAATCGGATGCCTTAGAACTTGAATGCACCTCGTATTCTGCCCTGTAGAAACATTGAGTAATGCCACAGATTTGGTATGGAATGTTAGAATCACGCGCGAAAACTACTCCGAGCAATGTTGTCATGGATTTCCATGTTAATGAAAGACTGTAGAGATGTCCTAGATTCCAATGCAGTCCATGAAGGCTGTCTAGATTGGTATGTGTGTTGTGGACCTCTCCAAACTCCACATGTACCGCTTTCAGTATGAGTTTGCGAAGCCAAACTTCGTCAATCCCAAGTTACATTGTATGGATGTAGTCAGTTTAATCTACTGGGTTAAAGGCAGGGATCCATGTGAAACAATTAGATACTCCTGAAGAACTGAACACTTCCGGACACGCAGCTAATAATCCTTTTGAAATAATACCAGAAAACAAGTAGGTTATTGGCGTAATCAATGATGAAGTGAATGGATCACTGAATGTGGAGTTTGTTGGCACTCATATCAAACATATGCGAGTACTGTGTAGATGCAGATGCCGCCCAATGGCGGGCTAATGGTGTGCATAGTGTGGTCTCAAATGTTATCTCGATAGAGAATTAGTGTGCCTGCTTTATGGCATTGGTGCGGCTCCATAAACTGTCAGTATATAGAGATTTGATGAGGGCTGCTGCATCATAACATACGGTTCATCTGTGCAGATTAACAAATGACACTATGTGATCAAAAGTATCCAGACATCTGGCTGAAAGTCACGTGAAAGTTCTTGGCGCCCTCGATTGGCAATGCTGGAATTTAATATGGTGTTGGCCCACCCTTAGCCTTGATGAGAGCTTCTCCATTCAGGCGCTGGAAGGTTTCTTGGGAAATGGGAACCCGTTATTCATGGAGTGCTGCACTGAGGAGAGGCATCGATGTCGATCGGTAAGGCCTGGCACGAGGTCGGCGTTCCAAAATATCCCAAAGGTTTCTATAGGATTCAGGTCAGGACTCTGTGCAGAACAGTCCATTACAGGGACGTTGTTGTCGTGTAACCACTGTGCCACAGGCCGTGGCTTAGGAACAAGTGCTAGATCAAGTTGAAATACGCACTCACCATCCCCAAACTGCTCTTCAACAGTGGGAAGCAACAAGGTGCTTGAAACATCAATGTAGGACTGTCCAGTGATAGTGGTACGCGAAACAAGGCGTGCACGCCCTCTCCATGAAATACACGACCACACCATAACAACACAGCCTCCGAATTTTACAGTTGGCATTAAACACGCTGGAAGATGACGTTCACTGGGCATTCGCCATACCCGCACCCTGCCATCGGATCGCCACATTGTGTACCGTGACTCATCACTCATCACATCGTTTTCCCACTGTTCAATCGTCCAATGTTTACTCTCTTTACACCAAGTGAGGTGTCGTTTGGCATTTACCGGCGTGATGTGTGGCTTATGAGCAGCTGCTCAACCATGAAATCAAAGTTTTCTCAACTCCTCTCTGTCATAGTACATGCATTGGATCCTGATGCAGTTTGGAATTATGGTGTGATGGTCTGGATAGATGTCTGCCTGTTACACATTACGACCCACTTCAATTGTTGGTGGTGTCTGTCAGTCAGGCGAGGTCGGCCTGTGCGCTTTTGTGCTGTACGTGTCCCTTCCCATTTCTACTTTACTGTTACATCGTAAACAGTGGACCTAGGGATGTTTATGAGTCTGGAAATCTCGTGTACACACGTGGCACCCAATCGCCTGACCATGTTCGAAGTCCGTGAGTTCCGCGGAGCGCCCCATTCTGCTCTCTCACTATGTCTAATGGCTACTGAGATAGGTGATATGGCGTACCTGGCAGTAGGTTGCAGCACAACGCACCTAATATGAAAAAATAAATTTCTGGGGTTGGCCGGATGCTTTTGATCATATAGTGTAGTAAATAGACGCATTGTGTGTACATCAAATACATACCATTGTAAATAAAAATGGAAAAATATTAATAAGCAAAATACAGTAAAAATGTATTACAAAAACAAAATAGTTTATAATCTGTTGGTTAGTTTGTTGTAGGGACTATAATAGTTACATCCCAACCCTGCCGCTAGATAATTATTAGTTGCAGCAAACATGAGTTTCTTCCCAGTAATGCTCAGACTTCGAATGGAAAAGCCTACACAGTCGACTTAGTTATTAAGGGTTATAATGAGGGGGAGGGTGGGGGGGGGGGGGGACGAAGGTGAGCTCGGATCTTATTGGTCCACCTTGGTTTCCTACTATTTTATTGTGCTCCAATTGGCTGAGAGACGTGGAGTGGCTACATGCGAGTTTTAAGAATATATCAAATAACCTTCATCGAGTTACGTCATGATCTTGAATATAACTCGTAAAATTGCCTAAGGAGTGCGGTTAGTTCCCCTGGATGACCTTGATAAAATCCCAGTGGTTTCCTGTGAGAAGGGGAGTTATCTTGAATATAAACTGGCGAAGTGGGTAATCTGACGCTGGATGTTCAATAAGTGGTAAGATTATCTTCCCTGAAACATGCATTGCTATACTGTTGCCCTTTAAATCGCGTCCCCTTAGATCCGGTTCTCTGTAGATGCCAGTCCCTTTACATCTGGAATATATGCTGCTATCCTGTCCCCAGACAAAGCTTATTTCACTCACATGTGACACTTTTTGGGGATAGAATTTTCAGTATCATTAGTGCATAACATTTTTGTAATTAAATGACGACTCAAGGAACCAGATTCCTATGTATTGTAGCATTATTTTTACATGTCAGTAAATAGTTCATTAATTGTAACAAAAGTTCCACCTCATTTTGCCACTGAAGTTATATTTTATGGTGGTTTTCGTTTTGAAATGAGTTTTCCTCCGGTATTAAGATGAGCAATAAAAGGAAATGCATATTAACATTTTGAGGACTGAGCAGCTAGGGTTTAGTTCAAACGACGGATCCTGTGATATTTCAGTTTCTTGACTTTGTAAGAGGGCGCTTTGCCTGTGAAATCCTGCAAAGAAACAGACTTAGAATTAGAATTTGTTATATATGCCTTAATATGAAAAAAATTCAGACATTTTAGAAATGAAGTCCTGTTTTATTAGCGCCAGGGATATTCTTAGTGTTGCGGTTAATTATGTTTGTGACATTACTAGTAAATTACATTATTACGTTGTACAATGTGTGCTCATTCATTTCTTACAGTTCCATACACATAAAAGGTCGAGAAGACAAACGATGGCGCCCTTGGAGTTAGCAGAGGAGGTAAGTGCTCTTGTAGATTATTCAGTCACTCTCGGGGGGGGGGGGGGGATATTTAACAACTAAAATATGCAGCATTGATATTGCTCAATGAAACTAACTGAAAATGTAATTTTACATTGAAGATTGGTTACATTTACCTCATTGTGTAGAATTTCCAAAGGTTTTGGAAAATGAATCTGTATATCACAATCTTCAAAATAGTGCATGGCATCTTCTCTCGCATTTGTGGAACATCATTACTTTGTATTTAAGTTTTTAGTGAGTGTATTTCTTTTACATGGTTAATTTCTTGGAAAATGTACTTCTGTATTTTCTTCATAATTGCTAGAAAATCGTATCATATTGCTCAAAAGTGTAAGTTGTCTCACATTTTTTCACTTGACCTTCTTTGTCAATGAGTTACGTTGAAAAATGAAAAACATAATGGTAGGACACACAAATTTTAAAGGTATTTTCGGTGTCTTTTATGTATGGTCTGTTATCTACAATACTTATAAAAGCAAAAATACTTGACAGTATTTATAGGTTGCTAATATTTTATCTTATTGTCGATGTACACACATAAAAAAGTTCTGCATCACCGCAGTTCCCAGAACTCCTGGAATTAGACGTTGACTGTGGATGTTGTATTACAGGCAGTCTGACTGTTCAGGGATATCACTAAACCCACCCAAAGATGTAAAGAACCATGCATGAGCAACACCTGTTACACAGAGGAGGCCCGACAACCGATCAATTCTAGTCATTCCACCAGGAAGGAGGTACATGTTGTGTGTAGGTCAACCATGTCCAGACAGTCAATACCGCGCTTTGGTCGCTTCCACATTGTTACTTTGTGCCAGGAAGGGCTCTCAACAAGGGAAGTGTCCAGGCGTCTCAGAATGAACCAAAGCAATGTTGTTTGGGCATGGACGAGATGGGGAGAGAGAGAGAGAACTTTCGATGAAATGCCTCGATCAGGCCGCCCAAGGGCAGAGGATGAACGCTACCTACGGATTATGGCTCGGAGGAACCCTGAGAGCAACGCCATGTTCAGTAATGCTTTTTGTGCAGCCACAGGACATCGTGTTAAGACTCAAACTGTGTCCAGTAGGCTGCATGATGCGCAACTTCACTCCCAAAGTCCATGGCTAGGTCCATCTATGCACCCACGACACCATGCAGTGCGGTACAGATGGGCCCAACAACATGCAGAATGGACTGTTCAGGATTGGCATCACGTTCTCTTCACTCATAAGTGTCCCATATGCCTTAGAGACAATCGTTGGAGACCTGTTTGTAGGCAACCCGGTCAGGCTGAACGCCTTAGACTCATTGCCAAGGCAGTGCAGCAAGGTGGCGGCTCCCTGCTGTTTTGGGGTGGCGTTATGTGGGGCCAACGTACGCCGCTGGTGGTCATGGAAGGCACTGTAATTACTGTACAATACGTGAATGCCATCCTCCGACCGACAGTGCAACCATATCTGCAGCATATTGCCAAGGCGGTCGTCTTCATGGACGACAATGCGCGCCCCCATCGTGCACGTCTTGTGAATGACTTCCTTCAGGATAACGACATCGCTCGACTAGAGTGGCAGCATATTTTCCAGAAATGAACCCTATCTAACATGGCTGGGATAGATTCAAAAGGGCCGTTTATGGACGACGTGACCCACCAACCACTCTGAGGGATCTACGCCAAATCGCCATTGAGGAATGGGACAATCTGGACCAACAGTGCTGTGATGAAGTTGTGGATAGTATGACACGACGAATGCAGGCATGAATCAGTGCAAGAGGACGTGCTATTAGGTATTAGAGGTACCAGTGTGCACAGCAATCTGAACTATCACCTCTGAAGGTCTCGCTGTATGGTGGTACAACATGCTATGTGTAGTTTTCATGAGCAATAAAATGGGGGGAATGATGTTTATGTTGATCTCTCTTCCAATTTTTTGTACATGTTCCGGAACTCTAGGAACCAAGGTGGTGCAAATCTATTTTGATGTGTGTACTTAGTTCTTGTTCATTAAACACGTTTTCCATATTTGGTCTCCCCCCCCTCCCTGAGGCTTGGGGTTCTACCATAAGTTCATGCATGGCTTACACAGGACCCATAGTTATACCAGCCCTTTCTTCCTTACCGCTCTGCACTTATCCTCCTTTCCTCCCTGTCGTAACCCCTCCCCCTCTGGCCCCGCCTTAGTTTTCATACCTACAGTATGTTGACCTGGCCAGCCATCTGGTTTTCTGTGTTCCTTCCAGCTTTGTTGCCATTGCTTTTTCTTTTTGATCCTACCTTGTTTAGTGTTTCTGGTTCCTCTTTGGAGTTTGACCTCCACTTATAAATTTTCTCTCTGTAGCGTGAGATAAACCATTTGGGGAATAACTCCCTCCTAGTACCTATGGCGTCGATACCTCTCCCCCTTCCTTCCCTGGGGTAGCTCCACATGGCATTCTCTCGTTCAACTCTCCCATTGGGTGTCTTCCACCCTCTGCCATTTCGTATTGGCCATACTAGGTTGACCAGCAGTTTTTTACCCAGCAGTGAGCCCCCTAATCCTCCTCACCTTGTAGTTGCGGGGCCCCCCACCACCGTGATCCATATTTTGCTGGATTGCCCCTGCATTTCGGCCCTTCTTACTACATATCCCCTCCAACCTTCCTTGTCCTGCGTGTTAGCAGATGATCCTCATATGGTAACATCTTTCCTCGGTTTTCTTCGCGAAAATGGTCTCTTCCGGTGTTCAAATCATCGAATATTCGTCTGGAATTGGAGGCCATTAGTTAGCGTTCACATTGCTTATGGAGCCGTTGGCCTTGTCTCCACAGTGGCCGGCTTCTTCTCCCCTTTTTCCCCTGCATTTTGCCTGGTTTCTCTGCCATTTTGATTCCCTTTTTTGATCTTCTCGTGGTGTTGCCCACATTGTCACGATCATGGTATTGCGCATGCTACGGTATTCTGTATGGTATGGTGTGGTGTATGATATGGTATGAATGGTGGAGCTGATGCCCCAAAGCGCATTGCGTATCTGTGACGGTCCTGCTCTCTCTGTTTGCGCCCACCCCATCCTGATCTGTCCTCTCCCTGCTGCCCTTTCATACCTTTAACCTCTTTCTTTGCCCATTTCACCTTCCCCTTGACTGACTGACTGTCCTTTGTGTTGTCTCTCTCTGTTTCTGCCACCTTAGATCTCAGGACTGATGACGTTGCTTTTTGGTCCCCTCCTGCCACCCCAGCCCATCCCCAATCAACCAACGAAACAACCAACATTCTTGATCTGCCCTTTACACTCCTTGATGTCGCAGTTTCGCTGTTTTGGAACAAATATCTTCAGGTACTGTTTCCTTAAAATTGAGTAATTTACTGTTACTAACTTTATGGTTAAGGCTGTGAGATCTACGTTTTGTGAAAACTGCCTGCATGTTAATTCCACTACATAGGCTGACTAACAGCTACAGAATATGGAAGTGGAAAACTGATCTACTGTAGAAATACAGTAGATTCTGTACTACCGCATAGCAGTGTTACTTCCTATACCAGAAATGTCTGTATAAATGGCGCAAGTTGAATACTTATTTAGTTTTTCTTTCCTTTTCCATATTGATTTTATTACGTTTTTGTACTAGGAAAAAGCTTCAGCGTATCCCGTAAATACTTGTCTCTGAAGGCACAATAGCAAAAAATGTACGCTAGACTTTTATACTGTCAAACCCTATCTTGGAACCTTTCTCCTAGATAAGTCAGTACTTATCATTAAGTTCCTTCTTTTGAAGAATTTACGTAACCATTAAGTTCCTTCTTTTGAAGAATTTACGTAACAACATTATAACAGAACTCGCTCTGTCCATTCTTCATTCAATTTTGATTCTGTTGCTTACTTTTCTAAAATCTTGTCTTGGCTGCAAACAAACACCTACACTAGTCACACACGTCAGTAAATATTGTATTTATATTACATGTGCCCAGTACTTTGCAACCTCCAAGGCGCTTGGAGTGGCTTGCAGGAGATCAATCTTCGTGCAGGATGTAGGGCACAAAAGGCACTGTAGCATGTGGCTTGTGGTTTGTTCTTGTCCACAATCACAGGACGTATCTTCTGTTATGAAGCCCCATCTCTTCAGGTTGTCTCTGGATCGTCCAACTCCTGATCGTAATCTGTTTAAAGATTTCCACACCAGCCAGCTCTCGTTGTGTACAGGTTGTAGTTCTTCAGCTTCTGGCGTCTGCAGGTGAGGCGTCGACTTCTTCCATAACTCCAGCCTTGCCTTCTCTGGTGAAATGGTGAGCTTCTCGGATGTTCTCTGGAAGCTCTTTTCTCTGGAAGCTCTTTCTCGATCTCAGCCGTTGCTGTGGTGGATTATGTCCATGCAGTGGATGGGCACTGTCCTGTTCCACTTTCAGTCTCTCCTTGTTAGCAACCGCTGTTCTGTGTACCCATGGTGGCGCTATTCCAGCCAGGCAGTAGAGCATATCAGTTTAGGTAGGTCTTAAGCAACCTGTGATCAACCTGCAGGTTTCGTTGAGAGCAATGTCTACTTGTCTGGCATGAGATGACCTGTACCAGACTGGAGAAGCATATTCAGCAGTAGAACAGCACAGTGCCATTGCAGAACAGCGAATAGTTTGTGGATGTGATCCCCACTGTGTCCCCGCTAGTTTGCGAATTAGGTTGTTTCGAGCGGAGATTTTAATTTTAGTGTTCTTGCAGTGAGTTTTGAATGTCAGAGATCTATCGAGAGTGACTCCGAAGTATTTAGGTACATGATGATGATGATGATGAGATAATGATGATGATGATGATGATGTAGTTGGATGCCTGACCATGCAATATGTAGCTCACGATTAGCTTCCCTGTTCCTTAAATGAAAGGCACACACTTGTGTCTTCGAAGGGTTTGGTCTGAGTTGGTTCCGATTGTAATAGTTTCACAATGTTCTAAGTGCTGTTGTCCGGTTTCTTTCCACTCTTTCAAAGCATGAGCTCTGTGTAGCAAGGACTAGGTCATCTGCATATAAGAATCTCTTTGTGCCTGGGGTCAATGGCTGGTCGTTGGTATAAATGTTGCAGAGAAGTAGAGCCAAGACGCTTCCCTGAGGTAGACCATTTTTCTGCGCTCTCCAGCGACTGTGTTGTCCTTGAAATTCAACAAAAAAACCTACGGTTTTGGCGGAGGGTGCTGAGTTGTCTAACGAGGTGGGCGTTCTTGATCATATTGTATAATTTTGCATGGAGTAACCGATGATGGACAGTATCATACGCTGCTGTGAGATCCACAAAGACCACATCAGTTACTTGACGGGTTTCAAAGCCATTCCCTATAAACTGAGTGAGATTCAAAAGTTGCCCTGTGCAGCTTCTGTTTGGTCGAAATCCTCCTTGTTCAGGTATGAGAACAGGGTCTATTACTGGTAGGATTCTATTCAGAATCATACTTTCGAACAGTTTATAAGGGTGACACAAAAGGCTATCTGTTCTGAAATTCTTGGGATGATTTGCTTCCTTTCCACGTTTCAGAAGAGCTATCACCCTGCTCTTTCGCCAGATCTTTGGTATATGGCACTGGTTCATGCAGTTGTTGAAAAGCTGCAGGATTCACTTTCTTGTTTCTGGACCGAAAATCTTGAGTTGCTCCATACGGAAGTCGTCTAGACAGGATGCTTTACCAGTTTTGCTCTCCTTAATAGCCTTGTTTAATTCATAAATCTGGAAAGGAAGAGTCAGATTCCTCGTTTGTTCTTGGGCCTCTTGCTGTACTTTCGGAACTTTGATTCTATGGCTTCCTTTCCCATTCATGAGCAGTTGGTTTGCTATCTGATCTGCAGTAATGCTGCAGTGTGATGTGGATCTGGTTGGGCCGTTATTGAGGCGTCTCAATAATCTCCACGCTTTGACTGTTTCTGATGAGATCAAGTTCTTCCGTCGTTTTAACCCCAGAATTCCTTTTGGATTCTTCAGAGATGCAATAAGTTTCTTCCCAGCCAGTAGCATTGTCTCGTCGAATGGATCTTCTTAGAATAGCACCTTATACTCTGTAAATTGGGCAGTGAGTTCTGAAGTTAGACCAGGAATGTATGATGTTCGACAACCCCGAGGCATTGCAATTCTGGAGCACCTCTTTACAGCCCTCACAAAAGTGTCATATGAGTCAGGTGAAGGTTCTGTATTGGGAATTGCAGCGTCCAGCGTTTCTGTAAACTTCGGCCAGTTGGATTTCCTGAAGTATAACCTACTTCTGAATGGAACTGTCTGTGGTCTAACTGCTGCGTAGATTTCGCACATGATCGGTCTGTGCTGTGTATTTGGAATAGGATTGCAGACAGATTTTATGCACTGTTGTGAGATGTTCTCGCTGCAAAATATCAGATCAGGATTGTATCTGCTTTTCCATCTGCCACTGATGAGATGCAGGTTGCTTAGGGTCATGTATAAGGCTCAGATGGTTGCCTTCCGCCCATTATTGTAATACCATTCTCATCACCATGCTCATAGCCCCCACGTGGTGCTGTGACAGTTGAAGTCACCAGTCACTATTTGCGTGTGTTGACTAGAAAAGTTATCTGCTAGATTGATTTTGAGATCAACGTCCGGTGGTTTGTATACGGATGTGACTGTACAGCCTTTGATTTCCAAAGTTTCGACTACTTCTCATAGTGCCTGAAAATGTGAAATGTTTCCCACGTCCTCAACAGCAGCATTCCAATTCACACCCGACCTAAGCAGTATCGGCATCCTTCCCTATCTGAACACAACACCCTACTCCTTGCTACACATCACGTATCAGTAGAACATACATAGATGTGAGACCTGTCCCGTGTGTCCTACCACTGTCACCTATTTTTGTCTCATCGTGGGTATCTCCTACAGTGTCAGAGGCAGGGCCACCCGTGAACGTGGCCGCACAGTCTACTGACTCGGCTCCAACCATTGTGCCGCACCCCCCAGTGGGGCTCGCCACTTTTTGGCGGGTTTGTGCTCGGCTACCGTGGGGCCCCAGCCTTTGCAGCATTTTCTCCCTTCTGTGCTGCATGTATGTCCTCTCGCTATTCTTTTTCCCCTCCCTTGCGGAACATGTCTGGGGTATTACTGGGAATGTTCCGCATTATCTGTTCGTTCCCTTTTCCTTTCCTTGTTTATCTTCTCCTCTCGTTCCTCCGCTTGGGTGTTCGAGGGTCCTCGTTTTCTTCTTCCTCACTGTGCACTCCCGAAGGCTGGCTCACGCGTCTGATATGTAACCGGTGAGTGGGTAACGCGTAATTTTCAGCCCCGTGTCGGCAGGTAGAGTTGGCACGTACCCCATGGTACAGGCCAGGCCCAGAGAGGGATGATTGCCTGAGCTGCAACCTTCCGAAATTGCCGTATGATTCCTCAGTCAGGTGTTGGGGAGGTGCGAACAGTCACCTAGGGCAGGTGCCCCCATTTGTGAAGGAGCATGCCACCGGAGATGCTGGCAATCTTGGGGATTTTCTCGCCGTGAACAAATCATCTTCACAGTCGACGTCTATGAAACGTAAACGGTATGAGGCTAACGATTCAAAATCCCTTCCAGCTGCACCACGGTTCCTCATGGTCTCTTATACTGAAGACTGTCAGTCCTTCGCCGTGGTAAATCCGTTTATCGTTCAGAAAGGTATTGCAATTTTGAGCCCTGCTGCTTCTGATTCTCAATCGCAACAACCGCTTACCACCTAACTTCTCCACAGCAACCCTGTTTGTGTCGAGGCCCTTGGACCTCTGAATTCTTCCTGTGGCTTTAATTAAACTAGGCTGCTTGACTGTTTAACTATACTATAAGGGAGCAAGATCGTGCTCTCAGCTCATCCCGATCCTCCGCCCCAGGGCCAGTGTTGTGCAAATTCAGATCTTGCAGCACCTCTCTCTTGTAGGCAGGCGTTTCCTACTTAACATGTACAACCGCATCTGGGCAGAGGGCACATTTCCTGGCCATTGCCATTAAGCCACTGTCACCCTCATACCTAAGACCAGTAAGGATAAAAACCTTCCCTCTAGCTTACGCCCCGTTTCTCCCACTGACAATATTTGCAAGGTGACGTATGAATCACGCCCGGCTCGAGTGTCATTATTTACTAACGACTGCACAGTGTGGATTTAGAGTGTGGCGTTCTGCAGTTGAACATCTCGTTAGTTTGTCCACCCGTGTCATGAATGGTTTTCTGCGGAAATCCCAGACTTTGGCCGTGTTTTTCGATTTGGAGAAGGCATACAACACCTGCTGGAGAACTCTTTACAAGTGAGGCTTCCGTGGCTGCCTGCCCCGTTTCCTGCGGGAATTTTTAGAAGGCAGATTTTTCAAGGTGCATGTGGGTTCTGCCTTGTAGGACACCTTTATCCAGGAAGACGGTGTGCCTCAGGGTTCTCTCCTGAGCATCATCCTATTAGCTATCGCCATTTACCCTATAATGGCCTGTCGCCCACCGGATATCTTCGGCTCCCTCTTTGCCTTCTATTCCAGTTCTCACGGACCTGTCACTGAGCGGCGTCATCGACGGCGTCTCGATCGTCTGTACTCCTGGAGCACTTACAATGGTTTTAGTTTTTCCACTGACAAACCCGTTGGTATGAATTTCTGGCGGCGCAAATGGTTTCTCCTACCATCTTTACATTTTGGGCATGTTGCCCTTCCGTTAGTTGAAACTACGAAATTCATGATGCTCATGCTCGCTAGGAAACTCTTGGTCCTCTCATGTGTCTTACTTGGCAGCCAGTCTTATGCGGTTCCTCAATGTCCTACATGTCCTCAATGGTACCTCCTGGCATGCTGATCGAACCTCCGTTTGTAGCGATCCATTTTCCATCCGAAACTCGACTGTGGGTGCTTTGTTTATGCATCTGCACGTCCAGCCTCTTACGCCATCTCAACACATCCGCCATTATGTTATCCATTTGCCCACTGGCGCCTTTTACACTACCCCAAGTGAGAGCCTGTATGCTGAAGCGGCTGAACTACCACTGTCCTACCGTCATGACTTTCTCCTCAGGCATGCTGTTAGTCTGCCATGCGTGGCCACCCATGCTGTGCCTCCTTGTTCGATGCTTACTTCGATCGCCAGTACGGGGCACATCCCTCTTCCCTGTTACCTCCTGGAGTCCGTTTCCGGCGCTTGCTTCGGCAGCTTAATTTCAAACTACCTGCAACTTCCCCAGTGGGTGTGAATGCTTCGCCAATTTCGCTTCGTGAAGTGGCCCTTGTTAACCTCGGCCTTCATTGACTTCGTAAGGACACTACTCCAGCCTTACTCTGTCGCCTTCAGTTTCGTTAGTTTCGCATAGAATTTCGCGGTAGTACATTTGTGTACACTGATGGCTCTGACTGACTGTAGGGTCAGATGTGCCTTCGTCATTGGCACTCACGTCTTTAGTTGTCGGTTTCCGACACACTGCTCAGTATTTACAGCCGAGCTCTTCGCCTCTTATCAGGCCACAGAGCACATCTGGCGTCACAGACTATTAAATTGTCGTGCTCACACACACTAGGCGCCCTTCAAAGTCTCTGTGCGTTTTACACCGCCCATCCCTTAGTGCAACTTTATCACTCGTGTTGGAGCCACTGTGAATTTTGTGGATTCCTGGTCATGTCGGTCTGCCAGGAAACTAGGCTGCTGACGCTGCTGCCAAGGCTGCAGTCCTCTTACCTCAGCCCACTAGTTTCTATATTCCCTCCAGTGATCACTGTGTTGCTGTCCATCAGGAGGTAGCGTCCCTTCGGCATCGCCATTGGTCCTTCCTTAAAGGAATAAGCTCAAGATTATTAAGCCTCTCCCAGTGGCATGGGCGACCTACTCTCGGCTCTGCCGCCTGGAGGAAGTCATTTTAACTCGGTTGCGTATTGGGCACTGTCTTTTTAGCCATCGTCATTTTATAAGTGGCGCTCCCCCACTACTTGTTATACTGCGCCCAAATTTTAACTGTTCACTTCCTCCCAGCTGAAAGTCCATTTCTTAACCGTTTATGTTCCCACTTGCCGTCTGATTTATCGACCGTTTTAGCAGTGGGCTGTGGACCGCGATTTAGTTTCTGTCCGTGAAAGCGATATGATGAAAGGCATTTAATTTTTAGTTTTGGACCTCCGTTTTGTATGGTGACTTTAGTAGCTCTTTCTCCACGTCCCTGTTTTTCACTGTCTTCTATTATGTCAATTGGGATTGACATTAGTCATTTTTAACACCTCTGTCTTCGTGTTCTATAGTTTTGACGTGTGCGCATATGACCCCGGTTGTTTTTGCGCCCAAAAACGAGACACTGTACCGCATTCTATGTGAGCATCTCCTCTGACGAGCAGTTTGTCACTGTGAATGGCCACTGCTAGACTGGCTGAGAGGCAGCTGGACCGTCCAGTTTGAGATGGCTGCTTACCTGATGTGCTAGACTTCGACAGTCACTGCGCTGTCACTGTTAGGGCCTCAGCTACACCTGCTTCTGTCCCAACGCCTGCTCCCATTCCAGCTCTACACACGCCTACTGTCGCCCCCCCCCCCCCCCCCCCCGCCCAGTGCACCTGTACAGTTTATTCACCTTTTCTGCTACTCTCCCCAACCCTTCCCCCTTTCCCCTTCCAACCGTCCTGTCACAACACTATATGTGCTTCCTCCCATAGGCAGCACTGCAGCATTCTACACCACCCTTTCCTCATACTGCCCTCCATCCCCATGACACATTTCGTGTGTACAGCCACATCAGCTGAGATAGCTGTTCTCCGCGTTTAGGCCTTACTACCCTCCCGTGTGTGTGCACGGTTTTTCTTTTTCATCATTTTATGGAGGATTAAGTTCTGTGTTCTTACATTGCCCTTGGTTGATGCTCAACATCTCTTCCATGTGGTGAGTTGTAATCTATCCTATCTCATATTGTTGCCCCATCCGGGATTTTCTAAGGTGTAAATTACACATTTTGACATTCTCAGCATCCTTGCAGCAACACACCCTAACAGAATCTCAAAATATGTAACAAAGTAAATAATATTGTTTGATTGGAGAGTAATTCTGCTTCACCTACACTGTCCACATATTCTTGTAACTGTTGTTGCATGCGCTATTTGACTAGTGCTGCTCGATTATTCTCATCTCACAGCACGATGGTGGAATGTGGTGTATCACAGGTAATGGGATCTTGGCTTGGCCACGCACGTTGTGAGGATGGTGGAAACCTCTATAAATAGCGGCTCAGTCTTGAGGTGTGCCAATGAGATGCGCGGCTGTGGAGATGGAATAGTCGTTAGCGGGCAACC